>NC_056742.1:339913715-339993715 GCF_019279795.1 Protopterus annectens | reverse complement strand
AGCTAGAACTTGCATGTTTAACGATTTAAAAGATGAGTTAATAAAGGACAAGCTTGTGTGCGGTATCAATAGTGCTGCTGTGAGAAAGATTTTGCTTTGGGACAGAGACTTAACATTGGGCAAAGCTATTGAGATTTGTCAAATCCTTGAAGTTACAGAAAGGCACACAAGTGTGCTTGCAGCTGACAAGAGCATGGTTTCAACAGGCTTCAGAGCAAATGTAGACACAACTTGCAACACATGGCAAATAGAAACAGCCCTAGGCATATGACACCTGCTATCGCTGCAGACTCCTCACGGAAAACCCAAAGTTTTCTAGCAAGTTCCAAGACTAGTTCAGTTAAAGGAGCATGCTCAGTACAGAACAAACACTGCTCAGTACAGCAACAAGAGTGAATCAGCAAAACCCAAGTCAAGCTTTATTTTTAACTGTCGCAATTGTGGTGCCAACCAAGAGAAAAGTGTTTAGCATTTGGTCAGCAATGTCAGAAGTGTAAAAAATGGAATAATTTTCAAAGGTTTTGCAAGTCAAGTAATTCTCATTCAGTTATAAAGAAAGATCACTCAAAAAAACAAATTATTCAAATAGGGTTACAGTCTGCTTCCTATGTAGATGGTGTGTCAGTAAGTGGTGAAAAGGTTAATGCAGTAGATTTATTAGCAAGGGGCGAACTGTTTTGTACTGTCCGGATCCATGGTAAATTGAGCCCAAAGTAGACACTGGCTCAAAGTGTAATGTAATGTCAGCAGAAACATTTGCTAAAGTAAGAGCTGGTGAACAACTTAGTGTGGCTAGTTGTGCAAGACTTGTCACATATGGAGGTGAAGAAATTCAAACCGAAGGCTCAGTAATGCTTTCATGTTATTTGGCCGGGAACAGTTACAAGTTGTTGTTTTACATAGTTTGAAGACCTGTGCAATCATTATTAGGTCTCAGAGACAGTTTGAGAATGGACTAGTTTTCCTTTACTAAAGAAGTTCATCATATAAGCACATGTCCCAGTTCCATTTTCAGTGATACTATTTTCTCAGAATATGCTGATGTTTTCAATGACAAGCTAGGCAAGTTTCCAGTTGTATATTCAATGAAGTTAGACCCAGAGATCAGTCCAGTGGTCAGACCAGCAAGAAAAGTTCCAGTAGCGATGCAGAACAAAGTTAAAGCTCAACTGGATAAAATGGTGCAACAAGGTGTAATTTGTCCAGTTACAGAACCAACTGCATGGGTATCATCTATGGTAGCAACTCACAAAAAAGGCTCCGTCGAGATCAGAATATGCATTGACCCAAGAGACTTGAACAAGTTATTAAAAAGACCTCATCATCCCATGCAAACAGTCAAAGAAGTCGCAGCTCTAATACCGAATGCCACTGTATTTTCCATCTTGGATGCAAATAGTTCATTTTGGCAAGTAATGCTTGATCACAGATCTTCACTACTGATTACATTCAATACACCATTTGGAAGATATAGTTTTCTAGGGATGCCATTTGGAATAAATTCTGCAAGTGAAGTATTCCAGCATGCAATGGAACAGAATTTTTCAGGTTATCCCTGTGCCATAATAGTAGATTTGTTACTTGGAGGTAGTGATAAAGTAGAGCATGAGAACCCTCAAGAAAATTCTAGACAGAGCACATGAAGTGAATTTAAAGCTCAATCCTCTAAAGTACAAATTCAGACTACCAGAAGTCACGTATGTAGGTCATTTGTTTACTAGTTACTGGGTTATGACCAGACCCATCAAAGCAAGCAGCTATTCTTGAGATGCTCCTTCCAGATAATGTTCAAGTTCTACAAAGTTTTCTTGGTATGGTTAACTATTTCAGCAAGTTCATACCAGATTTCAGTGAATTGACAGTGCCTTTAAGAGAGCTGATGCGCAAAAATGTTGTTTGGTCATGGCTAGAACAGCACCACAGAGCATTTAGTGATCTTAAGCAGAAAATTGCCAACCCACCTACACTAAGGTACTGTGATGTTAATAGACCAGTTATTCTTTCCTGTGACACCTCAAAGTTTGGTCTTGGTGCAGTTGTTCTTCTTCAAGAGGGTAGACCAGTAGCCTATGCATCTAGAACTTTTAACCAAACTGAAATGCAATATGTTCAGATTGGGAGGGAACTTTTGGCAATTGTGTTTGCATGTTCCAAGTTTCATAATTATATTTATGGTCGAGATATCAAGATTGAAACTGATCATCAACCTCTAGTTACAATCTTAAAGAAGCCTATGCATTCCACTCCAGCAAGATTACAAAGAATGATGATCAAATTACAAAAGTACTACTTCAAAATGGTCTGTACAAAGGGCAAACTTCTTTATCTGGCTGATATCTTATCCATATCACCCAGAAATACAATGGAATAGCTTGATGCAGAAAATGTTGACTTTGATGTCATGGAAGTGCATAATTTTTTGACCACAAGACTTGATGAGCTGAGAGATCATATGAAGACTGATTCTGTTTTGCAAAAGCTCAACCACTACATCCAGGTAGGATGGCCATCAAAGCAATCTAGTGTACCACCTGAAGTACAGTCTTAATTTCCTTACAGAGATGAAATGTTGATGGAAGATGGCATTATTTTCAAAGGTCCTCAAGTTGTTCCTGCTTCCTTACAATGTGAATATATCCAGATTTCGCAGTGTGGTCATCCAGGTTCCGAATCTACCAAAAGAAAGGCAAGAGGACTAGTATATTGGCCTTCTCTAGCAAAAGACATTGACAGAGTATTTTCATCTTGTTCGGTATGCAATAGTACTAGAACCACATCTGCAAAAAGAACTTCAGCTGAGTCAAGTTCCTGAACTTCCTTGGTCAACAGTAGCCACTGACATATTCGGGTGAAACAATCTGCAATACTTAGTGTTGGTCGACTCTTATTCAAACTGGTTTGAGATTAATTTGTTACCTAACCTAATGTCTACTACTGTTATTACTAAGATGAAACGTCATTTCTCAGTCCATGGCAGTTCATATCTGACAACGGTACGCAATTTACCAGTCAGTTGTTTCAGAGATTTGCAAGAGAATGGGACTTTGTACATGTTACTAGTAGTCCTGAATACCCACAGTCAAATGGTCTAGCTGAACATGCAGTATAGAGTGCAAAGCAATTACTAGAGAAGTCAAAGCATGACAATACTCACGTCTTTTGGAACTTACTTAATCTCAGAAACATACCCCATGGCAATATATTGGCTCACCTGCTGAAAGACTTCTATCTAGGCAAACCAGAACAACCCTGCCTATCAGTTCTAGTTTGTTGAGGCCAAAACCTAAGAACAACAGAGCAATCAAAGCCCAGCTTCTTAGAAAATGTTCTTTTCAGATGTCCAGTTATGATAAGGCAAACAGATTTCTTCGTTTATTGAAAAAAAGAATAGACAGTGAGGATACAAATGGTGAAAGGTTTCAACTGGATTGGTCAAGTAACAGGTATATGTGCCGAGCCGAGATCCTATTTTGTGAAATCTGAGGGTGTGGCATACAGGAGAAATACCAGACATCTTCTTTCTGTATTAGAACCGATATCGCAGCAATGTTTCTGTTTTACGGACTCTAAATCTCAGAGCAATCCAGACAATGTTCATGTTCCGAATGTGTCTTGACTCCCATTTATATTCCTGATGATGTTCCTGATTTCCTTAAGGTTGAACATTCAGCAGAGACAATTCCACTTGCTAAACCTGATTCCAAATTTTATGTCACACAATTTGGTCGCGTCTCTAAACCTAATGTAAGATACACAGCAACCTGGACGTGGTTGTCTATATGTATTTAGTTTTGTGAAATTGCATGTCAAGAGAATTATCTTGTATTTATTGCATCCCAATCAATGTCATCAATGAAGTATGATTCATTTCAAAAAGAGGGAGGATGTAGAATATGCATGCGTGCTGTGCCTTCAAGAAGCATTTCCAAGGACTGAATGTGCATATAAATAGCAAGCAAGTGCTAGTTTCAGTGCCATTTTGAGGGTGCAGCCAGAGAGTGAACATGTATGAGAGATATAGTCAGTCTGTTTATAAGTTTATCTAAGTTAAAGTTATTTACCTCATTTCCTGATGTGTTTGTACATAATAAAGCTGTTTGAATATAACTCACGCATGATTGTCTATTCCATCTGGACAAGACAAGTGAGATTAATGACAGTCCATATAGCTACAACTAATGCAGCAGTGATCATATGATGAACACCTCTTTTTCTTTTCTTCCCATAAATCAAAGTATATAAAGTAAATGCAGAAATCATCTTCCTAGCAAATCCCAGTAAATTTTCCCTGTCTAGTAAAATAAAAAGAGGAGCTCAAGCTCTCCATTTTCTAGTTATGTGGTAGACCTTCACCTACCCCTTCCCCAAGACTGACAAGAGTGGATGCTCATCATTCCCACTGCTTCAGTGACATTATGGGTTATCTGCCAAGGTAACCCAGTACTGACCATCTTTCTAAAGCTTAGACTCCGCTCTGTCTGTCTTCCTGTGACAGCTGATTGCCTCAGCATATACTGAGAGGGAAGCCTTCAGCTGTGACATACATACAAAGAAAAAAGTCTTCTGGCTCTTCACAGGATCCACTGCTTACAGATAAGCCCCATTTGAGGACCCTCTTTCTCTCATTTTATTACTTTATTATTAGATTTATTATTCTCTTTATTTCTGCCAGTGTTTACAGCAATTCCTGTGGGAATTTCTGTTTGTTGGCTTCTGTCTTTGACAAATGCATGTTTTTACTGTTTCTGAGGAATCTTTCATTATTTTTCTCTGAACTGCAGTTTGTATGTGTGCTGTTAGACACTAGAGGTCTGTCTTTATTGATGTTACTCTGCTTTATTTTCATCTTTTGACATGAAAATATTGCAGAACTTGGATGTTTTCAGACTTTGCTCTGTGTTTTTAACCTCATATCGCAATTTTACCACAAATTAAGTTATTTGAATGTATCACATAGATTTTATTCTCTCTGACAATAAAACATCATTTAAATTGCTATTAAATGTTACTTTATGGCAATTTAACAAGTTCAAAGTGTGCAGAACTATTTTTTAACACTGGTTTGGCACATTGGTTGCTTGTATCACACTGCCAGCAAAGCTATCAGGAATTTTGTAAATAATTAAATGTCATTTGTGAATATTAATATGATTTATATGGAAATGTAACAAAATGAGATATTTACAGCCCTAGCTATCTGTAATTTTGTAAGTGGTTGTGTGTCATTTGTGAATATCAACATGTATGTCATATTGTACAGACGTGTGCTGAAGAGATGTTTTGTAAAATACTGAGCAGAGGTATATATACACTGTCATAGCTGTTTGGATATATATTTTTTAACAGGGGAGAAAAACACAGGAAATTAACTTGCAAAACTTAAGAATAGTTGAGATTGAAGTACTTTATTCTTCTTCTTTCGGCTTTTCCCAGTTAGGGGTCACCACAGTGGATCACCTGTCCGCTCATGATTGGCAGTGGAGTTTTATGGTGTCGAGTTGCCAGCCTGGCGCCCAACCTTCCACAGAAGGCACACACACACACACTCACACCTAGGGCCAATTTAGAGTGTCCAATCCACCTACAGCATGTCTTTGGGATGTGGGAGGAAACCGGAGCACCCAGAGGAAACCCACACGACCACAGGGAGGACATGCAAACTCCGCACAGAAGGCACCCCAGCTGAGGATCGAACCAGAGAACCTCTTGCTGTGAGGTGGCAACACTAACCACTGCACCACCGTGGCCACCCAGATTGAAGTACTTTATTGCTGGGCCATAAACAAGAGATGTTATCTTTCAGTTTCAGTCAACATGAGACAGGATGTCTACACTAAGGGATTCTCTGTGTTGTTTTGTGCTTTATTGTTTTATGTCTTCCAGCAGTTGCAAACATCTGAAAGCTATGTATTTTCACAGAGAGATGCTAAATTCTGTTAGTTTCTAACAATGGGAGTTTAGCCTGGGAACTGAAGTCAGGTGACAAAAAGTGATGTCATGTTGCAAGTATTCCAGCAGCAATATTTGAGATATTAATTTAAGAACTCTCTGTGAGAGAGAGAGAGAGAGAGAGAGACAGGGAATTTTGTATTTGTCTTTGACCTGACATCAGCTGGGAAACATCCACGCATCACTTCTGCCTGCTTGTTGCTCTGTAAGTATGTTTTTAGGGCATAATAACTAATTCAGATTCAGATAGGAATATAGTAAAATATAGCTTAGATGTTTTCTTTATTTATTTGGGACTGTCCTGCAATGTTGTTTTAAATATTTCCAGTGATTTTGAACTCTGATGTAACTGATTGCTTACTGAGTATTGTTTTGTTCTTTTATTATTTTTTATTAAATATATTTAAACCTTTCAGTTGTGGCTGATCTGTTTAGAGATATTTAAGCTCTTAAGAGTACTTGCATATATATTTGGTGACACTGTACAGGCCACTCCTAATAGTCTTGGCCTTGGTCAAACTACCATTTTGATTAATAGTAACATTACACAGTAGGATTGGACACCCTTTCTTAAGGCCCTTAAAGTAGCTGAAAAGGGGTTCTGATGGCAGTGGTGACTACCATATAGTCTGGGCAGAAGGGGGCATAGCTAGTAAACCTGCGCCAGCCTTTCCCAGGTGTGTGTGTGTGTGTGTGTGTGTGTGTGTGTGTGTGTGTGTGTGTGTGTGTGTGTGTGTGTGTGTAAAACAAATCTCCAAGAGTATGTGTGTGTCAGCTACTTGGGCAGGGACATGAAGCACTGGTTGGACAGAGACAGTGTTAGAGGACTTGACTTGAAACCCTGGCTAAGATCTCAACTCTATAGCTGTGCCAGTGGGGAGTCTTATTGGGGATCTGGAGAAAGAGGGAGAAAACAGCCCCAGACTGACTGTAGTCTCTGTGTGCTCTTAAGGGAAATTGCACCTTACTGTGTGTGTACTTGTCATCCTCCCAGTGTGTACTTCCCCCACTGTTGCCAGTGGTGAGGATTGAGACTCCTTGATTGCTGGGCCAGTGTTGGGGTGTCACAGCTTGATGGTTTGACTTTTTGTTCTGGAAATTCTTAAACTTCTGTCATTTCTAAAAGAATTCTTAACACATTTCAAACTGTTTTCTTTTTTGTGATAATAGCACAGTTTGGCAGTAGGGACATTTATACAGCTAGTGCTTATTAAGTGCTTATTGCCATACATTATCGAGTATTGTCAGATTTTATTTTGGCTGGTGTTCTCTCACCTGACTTGATGGATCCTAACTCTGATACCCCCCCCCATCAAATCTGGTTGGATCTAAAAATAAAACAAAACAAAAATATGCCTCATCCTACATTTAGTGATTCTGTCAGAGCTACTGCTCAGCCTACAGACCACTCACCTTATGCCTGTCTCCATTTAGTTTATCTTTGCTGGCCACTATGGAATGGGGTTAGACACATCCTTCTGGGCTGTTCCAGTACGTGGCACAGGTATGGGAGAACCAAACTGTTTAGGTACAGGACTACTCAGGGGCCAGAGACCTCTTGCCAGACACAGTACTCTGTCTCCAGATATTTTATCTAGTAGTGAAGTTCACAAGAAAAAGAAACAGAAGCTTCACAGCTAATATTGATGGTTGTGCTCCAATCCATGGCTCTAATACTAGTCTGGCTAAAGAACTTTCTGCTGCTTAGTTGGCACTGTGTCCAGTAACTCTTATTCTTCGGAAGGGGAACCTGAGCTTACGTCAAAACAGGAGGTGGGTTTGGCATATGATTAAGGTGTTCACCTCATTAAAAAAAGTACAGGGTTTTTATTCTGACCTTGGGTTATTAGTTAAGCTTAATATGGCCCTTTAGGGCAGTTAACCTAGTATTCACCTGTGAACCTAAATGTTCACTTTTCCTCAGATGATTGTTAGATTTAGTGATGATTTTGCTTGGGAGTAGTTGGAAATTACCCTAGAGGTAGGCAGGGTAAATGACCTTATAGAGGACAAGATGCCCATCTCTTTGGCTATCCCCTTTCTCTTACCGAATTTTGAAGACGCATATAAAGTTTCCTGCAGGACGCTAGTATCTGTTCCAGTGGTCCCTAAAAAGGCTCGGAGAAAATATAGGGTCTTCTTAGATATGACCGGTTTCCTTTTAAAGTTTAAAATATATAACAATAAATTGATCACCATCATTGGAATCTGTATTCCTCCTATCAATAACATAAGTACTGTAGAAGATATCTTCCATTGGATATCCCCAAAACATTTACTAGGAAAGCATCATAATGGACGATTTTAGCATAATTTGGCATATATGTAATTCAGAAACCTTGTCAAACTCTCTAAACTTATATGGTTTCTCCTAACTTATCCAAATACAAACAGAAAATACAAAAAAATAAACAGACAATCTATTCTTGACTAGATACTAACCAACAACTGCTCCAACATAAAGCTCTCTGGATGCATCTATGACAGCATTAGTTACCATCTCCCAACATACGTGTTGAGAAATCTATATCCTATTAGGAAAAACAATCTTTAAGGAAGTACACAACCTGAGAAACTTTAACAAACAAACCTTCATCTCCAGCCTTTTCCTTTGCAACTGGTATTCTCTAGAGACACTACCTCTAGATGACACTGTATCAAACGTAATAACACATTTCTAAATATCCTAAATTAAATGGCACCACTTAGAACTAAAATAATAAAATCTACACTAGTTTCCTAACTAACAAAAGATACTAGGCAGTTCCTACAAAATAGGCACAAAGGCTGGAGACAATGGTATACAAACAAAACCCAAGAATCCCAACAACACTTTAGATAGCTTAGAAATCTTGCAAAAAAAAAAAAATCAAAGAAGATAAACAGTCCTACTTTACTAACATACAGGTAAAACACCAAAAGAACCCCCAAATATTCTGATCCTCTATGTAAAAAAACAAACAGCCTATGTGGTGTCCCTTGAAGTCTCACAAACCCAGTAAAACAATATACTGGGTCCAAAAACAAATAATGAGGAAACGTATCTACATGGAAGTCCTAAGATTCCCTAGAGTTCAGGCACCTAATAAAAAACATACTGTGAATATCCCAGCTATTAACTGGTGGTAGAAATACTTTCTTTAAAAACTTTCCAAAGTATAAATCCACTAATGAAAGTAGGGAAGCACAAGCTAATTTGAGTCTAAACTTTCCAAAGTATAAATCCACTAATGAAAGTAGGGAAGCACAAGCCAGTTTGAGTCTAATCTTCTTTATTAAAAACACACAAACAAGCAATCCAAATAATAATTGAAAAAACTGAATAAAGTGTAGAAATTCACCATTTCATTTATATACCTGTTTAAAAGCATGGGAGTAGTTTACTAGGATAGCTGTGTTGTAAAAGACAATTAGCATGTTTACTTATTAAATACCTCTTCCCCATACACCAGTGTGGTATTCGACACAGTGCTGCCTCACTTTAAGCTCTGTGATTCCAGAATATGTTAAACTAAACTAAACATTAAACTAAAAATTATATATTAATGATTGCTAAAACTTCCTGAAAGCATTTCATTGTAATATCTAATAAGAAAAAGTTAATATGTCTTCAAAATTCCTTAGAAATCTTTTCTAACAACATTCAGAAACATTTTTAACATAGATCGCTTTCTTCTATTAGAACTTCTTCAGGTTTGTGTGTCAAGGGGGAAAAACAACTAAAAATTAAAAGTTAAATACCAATATATATAACATTGCATTTTGTTGAGTAAAAATAATACATATTATACATATTATTTAAGAAAATGTAGTACAAAAAAACAAATCCTAAACAAAAAACTACCAAACACTTGAGAATACATATACAATATATATATATATATATATATATATATATATATATATATATATATATATATATATATATGTGTGTGTGTGTGTGTGTGTGTGTGTGTATGTATATATATATGGGATTCGTACTAATTCCCGATGGCACTTTCTGCCAAAGCAGAAATCAATGAACATATTTAACCAAAAGTGTTGTTCACCGAAGCAGCACTTTCAGATAAGTATGCTCGTTGTGCCGGTCGCACTACGGTGCGGATAAAGGAAAATTCCCTTTTCCCCACTTTAGTGCGACCTCAGAGTGAGAATATTAAAGTAGTGGGGGTGTGGGGGGCACAGCCCCCCACATGGGGGTGTGGGGGGCACAGCCCCCCACATGGGGGTGTAGGGGGCATGCCCCCCTGCATAAAAGTAGATTTATTGGGTTTTTTTGTAACACACTTTAACGAAAGCGCTTTTTCAGTGAAAGCGCTTTTGTTAAAGTGTGTTCAGTTATTGTGGATTCGGGATGTTGAAGTTTCATTCAACAGACCTAGATCCGTAGATATATATATATATATATATATATATATATATATATATGTACATAAGTCTATTCATCTCAAATGATACATCTATTAAAGAATTTTGAAGTAAAATACACTCAGACATCTATAAAAATATATGAAAAATCTAGTGGAAAAACAGTCCCTCATGCTCACAGCAGTGATATTTGCTCAGGTCTACAGACGCTAGAAAAAATGTGTAAACAGGACCCCAGTTAAAATTTATGAATGTTATAATATTGGAGCCAATATAAACATGTAGTATATCTGCTAATAACACTCATTATGTGTGTAGTTAAGCTTAAACACTGTGCATTAAAAAGTTACAACCTGAAAAAGCTAAATTGTTACGAAAATCATGCATGTGCTGTACAGAATCTAGCTCTGCTGTTTGTTAAAAAAAACTGTAACATTAGTTTACCGTTTAAAATATTCAGAAGTTAATCTATCTTGTTTGTGTCTTTCGGCTTTTCCCAGTTAGGGGTCACCGATGATTGGCAGTAGATTTTTACGTACTGGCTTGCCGGGCCTAACGCACAACCTTCAATGAAGGAACGCCCATTCATGCATGTCGCTACACAGAAGACGCTCTAACTGAGAATCGAACGGGCAACGTCTAACTGTGAGGCGACAACGCTACCGCAGCACCACCACCGCAGTATTCAGAAGTTAATCTATCTAAGCCAGTTAAAATGAGTAGCATTCACCCCCTCACTAATAGGAGTGTAGCTATTAAAGTTGTCCATGTTTGCACTAAAAAGTTATAAACAAGAATTAATAAAATGTCATGACATCTGCAGAATATGCATTTACTGCTCCAATGCGGTTCTACAGTAATCAAAAGTCCTGGTTATGAAAAATGTTAGAAAGTGTCTTATGAGTGTGCTGTGCTTCTAATAACAGTAAAAAATTAACATATAATTAGAATAAAACACTTTAAAAAGAATGGGTGGTGTACTCCACAAACAAACAAAAAGACGAAACCACCAAACTGGAGCCAAAAATAAAAAACACGCAGCAAGTAATTAAGTGCATCTGAAGTAGTTTACTTCATTTGGTCTTCAACCTGTGGCTTACGGATCTGTATCAGATCCAAGCCAGCAACTTTTGCTAGCATCAGCTCCGAGCTCCAAACTCCTCCCCTTAACCATAATATACCTCCACTGCCTTCCATCCCCAGATCTCGTTTGCCACGAATTGCTTCAGCATCGTGTCTTCTGAGCTCCAACTAGCAATGAGTTTAAAACCTTTTGTGAGTATCTAAATTTCTAAATTTTTCTCAGATTAGTGTTAGTGTAGGTTCACCTTCTCTTCCCCTCACTTGATGCGTTGAGTGTTAGTGTTTTTAGGTTAGTTAGAGTAGTTTGTTCTATGGTGCCCCTCCCCCCTCAGTATTCCCCATAGAATAGTGTGGTGACTGGGTGTGTCTGTGTTGTTTTTTAGAAAGAACCAGCCTTTTTGTTTTTTTCCCTAAAGCTATCCTTCTAACTTTAGTACGGCTGAAAAGCTTGTTTTCAAGCGCTGCACAGAGTGTGGCCATAAGCTCTCCCCAGTGGATGGCCACACTCTGTATGTTTTGTCCTTGGGTGTGTCCCACCTGAATGTGGAGTGTAGTATTTGTGTGGGCTTCAACCCCCGTGCCCTAAAGGATAGGAAGGCCAAGTTGGCCTTCAAAGGTCTTCTTCCTCCTTCCGGCTCTCTTTCCTCGTCTTTGGCTTTGGTCACAGTGGCTGCTGTGGCCGCCTCTCCCTCCTCTCTTCCTCTGGCTTCTCCTCCCTCCCAGGCTGGGACTCAACCTCCTGTACCAAAGCCTGTGGTAGCGGAGCAGAAGAGAGGTAGAGAAAGGGAGACAGAGTCGAGGAAAAGGTCCCCGGACCTCGCTTCTCCAAGTAAGACACCACGGACTCATGACTCCCCTCGGCTCCGATCTCCGAGGTTCTCCCCAGAGCCAGAGGAGACACGTCCAGCTTCTCGGGCCTCGGTGCAACCTGCCAGGTCAGAGTCTGTGGCCTCGTCACTGTCAACTCACTCCTTGTCGGATATGGATCTGCATAAGATGATGAGGTGCTTTATCCATACACAGATCAAGATGGGGTCCTTGCCAGCCCCCCTCTCTCTGGAAGGGAGAGCTCGCTTCCTTTCTTTTATCATTTCTCTGATCCGACCTTTGGCTTCAGAGTACTCAGATCCGAGGTTGGCTTTGGTCAGGGGGTTGGTGCCGACGGTACCTGCTTCCTCGATGCTGACAGTGGCCTGGAGCATTTTGGATCTGACCAGCTCAGATCTGAGCCACTCTCGGAGCTGGAGCTTGGGTGTCGGATCCAAGGGAGTGGAACATTTTTCACTGGCTCCAACTTTGTCGGGCCAGGTTCCCTCCCTCGGAGCTCTGTCCACCTTGGGCCCGGCTCTGATTCTCGCGTCGGACCTGGGGAGACCGACCTCCTTATTGGTTTTTCAGGAGGTTCGCTTTCCTTCGGGGTTTGATGTGGTAGAAAGGGTTCTCTCCATCGGATTGAGACCCCTGACCGCCCCCTCGGACTCCTCCCAGACCCCCTTGGCTCTGTCTATGGTCCCCATCGTCTTACCAGAGGGAAAGCCCGTGCTCAAAGAGCCCCAGACGGTTCCCCCCAGTGGAACAAATGGCTTGCGAGCGCTCCCCATTGAGCCCCACTGGAGATATGCCTCGCAAGCATACATGCAAGAGGAGGCACTTGGACTCCCCCGAGTCCCTCACCAACGACATGGACTTAGATGATGGAGAGGGTTCCCCAAGGTCACCTCCTGAGGATATCTCCTTTGGAGACATCATGGAGATCTGTGCCAGCGGGAAGGTTGGTCTGCCCCCAAACCTTCTTCTGATGAGTCTGTGTTCCTGGAGGCTTTCAACACGGGCCCGTCTAATTCCTGGGTGTCCCCTCCTGTGTTTCCTTTGGTGGATTTGGTCACCTCGTGGGCATGGAAAGAACGGGACACCATGGAGCCTATCTCAAAGTGACCCGATAAAATCCCCCATTGATAGGCCATCTTGGAATAAGGGCTCCCCTGTGGATGCCATGTAGGTAGCAGCAGCCACTAAGAAGGAACTTGCCCAGGAGAATTCCTTGGTCCACCCTCCTAACCGAGATTCACAGATGACGGACCGCCTAGGGAAGCGGGTGTATGCTTCAGCTACCTTTTCAATCAGGGTGCTGAATTATTTGGCCCATGTCACTAGACTCCAACATGACCTAGTAAAGGAGCTGGAGGAGGCTCCCCCAAAGTCCATGTCGCAGGAGGACAAGGCTTCGTTCTCCGTGAAGATGGGCACTTTAAAAACAGTATCAAACACATCCATGCGGCTCCTCTCCCATGCTACAGAAGGAGCGGCGAGGGTGGCTGGGTCTGGCATGTTCAAGAGGTGTAATGCCTGGCTCAGGTTATGTAAATTTTCCGAACCCTTCAAGGCAGTGTTTACCAATGCCTCTTATGATGGTTCTACACTCTTTGGTAAGACAGTCAAGGAGACATTAGTCCAGAGTGAGAAGGATGGGAAGACACTGTCTGCCGTCGGGATCAGCTTCTCTAACCCTCAAAGGTCCTTTTTTCAGAACCAGAGAGGGCAAAAGAAGATGTGGTTCCGGAAGTCACAGTATTCCTGGGACACTCAGGGTTCCTCTTCCCCCAGAGGCAGAGGGGGACAGAATGGACGCCAGCCCAGAGGCAGAGGGGGTCCGTGGAACTTCGGGTCTCTAGAACCTTCCTCGGTCAGACCCTGGCAGCAACCTTGAGGGGTTGACCAACTGCTCTACTCTGAGGGCAGTCAGGAGACGATTGTCCTTGCACCCAGCAGCATGGGAGTCCATAACAATGGACAGCTGGGTGCTTCAAATTATATCCACAGGATAAGCTATCCCCTTCGTGGGTTCCCCCATATCTCCCAGACACCTCCCGGACATACCACCCACACAACGGGAGGCAGCAGCACAAAAAATTTCCAAGCTGCTAGTAAAATGAGCCATCAAAACCATCCCCCCAGATCAGTCCGGATCAGGCTTCTACTCCAGGTTCTTTTTGGTGCCAAAGAAAACGGGGGACTTAAGGCCCATTCTGGATCTCTCTACCCCAAACCTGTCAGTTGCCAAAGAGAAGTTCCGGATGGTCACATTACAGTCCATCATGCTGTACCTGCAAGAGAGCAACTGGATATGCTCGTTAGACCTCCAGGATGCTTACTATCACATAAGAATGCACAGAAGCTCCAGGAGGTTCCTCCGCTTCTGGCTAGGAGTTAATCATTACCAATTTCAAGCCCTACCATTTGGTCTTACCACAGCCCCTAGGGTGTTTACTAAAGTTATGGTGGTTGTAAGGGCTCACCTGAGGCTTCAGGGGATTCAGATCTATCTGTACCTGGATGATTGGTTCCTCACTGCTCCCACCAGGTGTCTACTTTCCCAAACCAGGTATTATTTCCTGTCTCTGGCCCTGCATTTGGGGATTACAATCAACACATCCAAATCTCTCCTAGATCCTGTACAAGTGATAGACTACATTGGTGCCAGGATAGATACTCTTCAGTGCAAAATATTCCTGACCTCAGGGAGATGGTTCAAAACCTGAGGGTGCATGTCTCCCTGATCTACCGTTCTCATCTTCCAACGGCGGAATCGGTGTTGAGGGCCCTAGGCTCGATGGTGGTGACCATAACTCTTTTCCTGTGTGCTCGGTTACACATGAGGATTCTACAGTGGACTCTAGTGGTTCAATGGTCCCTGTTGGAACTGGCATTGACATATCCTATTCAACTCAGTCGAGTCTGTCGGCTGTCCCTCATATGGTAGATGAGCTCTCCAGATATTTTGGAGGTACGACCCTTTGTTCCAGTACCAGCCCAAACCACAGTAACCACGGATGCCTCCCAACTCGGGTGGGGGAGCATTGTTCGGGCAGAACAGTCCAAGGCCTGTGATCCTCCATAGAGACCAGCTTAAATATAAAAACTAAACAATGTTCTGTGCCTCACCAAAGTCCAGTCAGATAAACCAAAGTAAATATCCAAAAAACCAATAAGACTGGACACTGCTCGAAGACCAACTCCTTCTGTTTATTAAAATTAGATATACAAATGATGAGCACTTTCGGGCCTCTGCCCTTCATCAGATAAAGCATCTCCCAAAAACCAACATTTTAAAACAAGCACAACCAATAAAAAAATCAGTAAAAATCAGTAAAAAACCCGCCTATTCTTAAGGGTGGGTCTCATAGGAATGACATCATTAAGCCCAGGACTCCTGTGTGCCTTAAATTCAATTATCCATTTAGATTCAGCTAGCTCTGTTAGTTGTTTAATGTCTCCCCCTCTTTTGTTCAACTTCACATTCACTATCACTTTAAACTTGAAACTATGTGTAGATATCGGGACTCCGTTGGTGTATGAAGACCCGGTGCTTGCATCTCAGTATTCACAATACTGGTGCCGGCATCTCCCAAATCCATGGGAGCACTGATGGAACTGATAGAGGCAGCTAGAACCCCATCCGTGCACACTATAGAGGCGCGAGTACTTCCATGCGCCGCATCTACCGTGGTGGGACCTGTATCGGTGATGGAACTAGTAGAGGCAGCTAGAACCCCATCCGTGCACACTATAGAGGCGCGAGTACTTCCATGCACCGCATCTACCGTAGTGGGACCTGTATCACCTCCGGCTGTTGAAGATGATGTCATCGAGCGTCCGCTTCGTTGAACAGCACCACCGTTGTTTGAACAAGGTCCCCTTCTATCTTCCTGCGACAATAACAGATTCCTTGATTTGGACCATACAAAAATATTCCCTTGCTGGAAATCATGATGGTCTCTTTTCAACTTGCCCAATTTCTGGATCCGGATCTTCTCCTCCTCTTCCAATAAGGAACCATGTAGTTGTTTCAGGCGTTGTTGACTCCTAGCGTCTGTGAACTCGGACGCAAATCTGCATTGCAATTGTTCCACTTCCTGCTTGAGTGTGGCGATCTCTGGGGCAAAAAAGTCATTTATCAGCTCCATGTACCGGTAGCTGGTATTGATATTCAATAGTTGCCATCTAGCCAATAACTAGGGAGAGCAACATGCAGAACCACTGATGTGGTTTACTTGGCAGAGTGTCAATCCTGCACAAGTTTTTTATGTGGGCAAGACCAATTGTATGTTTAAAGTTAGGGTCTTGCAGCACCTCTCTTCAATTAGAAATGGGGACACACGCAATGCATTATACAGACATTTGGCAGCTCATCCTACACATAGTTTCAAGTTTAAAGTGATAGTGAATGTGAAGTTGAACAAAAGAGGGGGAGACATTAAACAACTAACAGAGCTAGCTGAATCTAAATGGATAATTGAATTTATGGCACACAGGAGTCCTGGGCTTAATGATGTCATTCCTATGAGACCCACCCTTAAGAATAGGCGAGTTTTTTACTGATTTTTACTGATTTTTTATTGGTTGTGCTTGTTTTAAAATGTTGGTTTTTGGGAGATGCTTTATCTGATGAAGGGCAGAGGCCCGAAAGCGCTCATCATTTGTATATCTAATTTTAATAAACAGAAGGAGTTGGTCTTCGAGCAGTGTCCAGTCTTATTGTTTTTTTGGATATTTACATATAAATGTCCTAGAGATAAGGGCGGTCCTTCTAGCATTGCAGGCCCTTCATGCCTTTTTCCTCTGGGGATGATTGCTATTCAGGCAGACAACATGTTAGTGGTCTGGTATATCAACAAACAGGGAGGGACCAGATCTTTCCCCCTTTGTCGCGAGGCCATGAGAGTGTGGGAATGGGCGATCTCTACCAGTCACTTTCTCATCGCAACGCACATTCCGGGATGGTCCAACATTCTAGCGGACAGGCTAAGTCGGACCATTCTGAAGCCTTACGAGTGGTCTCTGAATCTGTCGGTAGCGGAACAGATCTTCAGCGAGTAAGGTCAACCTTGCTGCAATCTCTTCGCATCTCCTTCCAATGCGAAGTGCAGCAAGTTTTTCGCTCTGCACCCCCTGTCAGGGGAGTCCCCCAGAGATGCTCTAGTTCATGCTTGGCCTCCCAGTCTTCTGTATGATTACCCTCCAGTACCTCTCATTCCGCGGTTTCTGCAGAAAGCTCGTCTACTGGGGAGCAAAGTGATCCTCATTGCCCCATTCTGGCCTCGCCAGGTATGGTTTCCTTTCCTTTGGTCTCACCTTCTGGCACCATCTTGGATCCTAGATCCCATTCAGGATTTAATTTCACACCCTTCGGGGGTGCATCATCCGAGTCTGGACAGCCTGAAGCTCACGGCTTGGCTGCTCCAGTTCCCGTGATTTCTAGGACTCCTGGACTATCCTCCTCAGTTAGGTCTATTTTGATAGCTGCTCTTAAGTCTTCAACCAGGAAAGTTTATCGCAGCAAATGGAAACGTTTTTCTAACTGGGCCTCTCAAATGAGTTTAGGCACTTTCACGGCTCCTACTTCCGCCAATCTTGATTTTCTAGCTGATATTTTCTAACACAGGGCTAGTTCTTCTACTGTCAAAGTTCAGTTGGCTGCCATTTCTCATTTTCATGTGGGCGAGAATTCTGCGGCCTTAGCCTCTTCCAGACTGTGTAAAGCCTTTATCAAAGGCACCTTTTTGTTACATCTCCTGGTCAAAGATCCTGTTCCCCCGTGGGACCTTACTATGGTTCTTCAAGCTTTGGTCGCTCTGCCTTTCGAGCCTGCTGCAACTGCAGATCTGAAATTTTTATCTTGGAAAACAGCTTTTCTGGTGGCTATTACCTCTGCAAGAGGGGTATCAGAATTACAGGCCTTGTTCATCAAAATTCCATACATAATTTTTCACTAAGACGGGGTTTCCCTTCGAACCAATCCATCCTTTCTTCCTAAGGTGGCATCACCAGTCAATATCATTCAGACTATCAGTTTACTGTGTTTTTTCCTAATTTTACAAACAAGATGGAATACAAACTCCACTTGTTGGATGTTCATAGACAGTTACGATTCTATTTACACAGGACAAAAAAATTCCGTAAATCTGATCAATTGTTTGTTTCCTTCTATAAAGCTTTTTGGGGAAACCTGTCTCCAAGGTCACTATAGCTAGAAGGATTTCTTCATGCATCCTGCAGGTCTATAAGGACAGAGGCATGTCTCCTCCAGGCCATGTTAAAGCCCATTCCACTAGGTCCTTGGCTACATCTGTGGCCTTTTGGTCTAGAGTGTCTTTGGATGATATTTGTTCTGTAGCTACTTGGTCCTCATCTCATACATTTATTTCTCATTACAAATTGGATTTGACTTCCAGAAGGAGAGCATCCTTTGGTTCTGCGGTGCTCCGGAATATCCTTTCATGAGGGCATCCCAGGAGTTTAGTAGCTGGGGACTCTGTCCCACAGGTTGAAGACCAAATGAAGTAAACTACTTTAGATAAAGTTATGTACTCACCATAACATTCCATCTGAGTAGTTGTACTTCATTTGTCTTCAACCGTCCCTCCCTCCTTCCCCCGGACCTTGGCGCATGATCAGCCTACGGGCTGCAGTATAGGTCATAAGTAAATATATCAGGCCGGGTTCTCAGTATAAGTTCAACAAACTCGATCTGGGGATGGAAGGCAGTGGAGATGTATTATGGGTAACGGGAGGAGTTTGGAGCTTGGAGCTGATGCTTGCAAAAGTTGCCGGCTCGGATCCAGTACGGATCCGTAACCCACAGGTTGAAGAAAAATGAAGTACAACTACTCAGATGGAATGTTATGGTGAGTACATAACTTCTTTTTTCATTCTTTTACTCTTAGAACTTCTTCATAATAAATTATCATACAACTACAAGTCAGTTTAACAGCATAATAAGATGACATCATTAAAACAGTCAGCAATGAAACACATTTTGTAACTGCACCCAATTACAATAAAAGTGACATCATTGAATAAAAATGCATACTGTCACATAAACTGATATATAAAAACTACACAATAAAGAATAGTAAGAAAAATGAATAATTAAAAATGTATACTGAACCAAATGTTTAAATACATTTGTATTTCAGCATACTTTTACTGAAATAGTCTTATTTAATCCAGGATTAACATCAGAATGCAAAAAGACTTGCCACTTGAGTGCCAAATAAACTAGTCCTGAACTTTTACAGTTAAACCTATCCTTAGATTTCAAAGTATAATTAATATGCTTGAGACAATACTGGCTACCTGGATAAATAATCCTACAGAATTTGCAGCCATTACAGGGAAAGGTACCAAAAGGCCCAACCCCCCCTTAAAGTTGTACTGTAATCTTTAGCATGTTCTAACAAATACTTTAAATTACGTGTTTCATATAAATAAAAGCTGGTTTAATTCCAATTATATCACTGAGGTCCTTATTTCCTAAAATTACTTTCCAATTGGATGAAATAATATTTTTTGCCATTTTCCCTTCAGTACTCATCGGAATTGAAAAAAATACATTTTTATCATCAACACTGTTCCCTTCTTTAACCTTCTGAGTAAATCCAGTGACAAGAATGGGGGGAACCTCTCATCTATAAGCTTAACTACATCATTAGATATCTCAATTAATTTATCATAGGAATAACCTCTATCCAAAAACATATAAATTAAATAATTTACTTAATTGAAACAGTTTCTTTCTCACTAATAATACGACTAAGTCTAATAACATGACCTCTAAAATTATTGTACTTCATGAAAGAAGGATGAAAACTGCTAAAATATAAATATTACTAAGTGTCATTTTTCTATAGATAGTGCTGAAAAATCTATATGTTTCAAAATCAAGAGATAATTGTACATTTAAAAAATTAACTGACGTACTTGTACAGCCAATTTTAAAGTGTAGCCACCTTATACGTTGTTCATTTTCATTACAAAACCCTCAAAATCTTTCTTACCACCCTTCCAAATAAAAAAAAATCATCAGTGTACCTCCGATAAAATGTTACAAATTTAAATGAAGGAAGGGATGTTAAATATTGTGCTTCCCACCAACACATCACCAGTTTGGCAAATGCCGGGGCAACCCTAGCATCCATAGCCACACCTGAGATCTGTTGGTAAATGCTAGACTCAAACTAAAAAATATTATTACTGAGTAATAAGTCTAGCTGCACACAAATAGTTTTAGAATCTATAACTAATTCATGTACAAAATTCTGTAAAAATAATTCCACAAACTCAATACCTTTATCATGATTAATGGAAGTGCAGAATGCATTTACATCCACTGTACACAAATGTTTTTCTTCAGTTTCAAATTTGTATTTATTCAACTGGTCCAAAAACAACCACAAATCCTTTAAAAAATATACACTACTACTCTGTACTACAGGGTTCAAAACACTATCTAATAAAATAGCAATATTAACAGTTTTATTCCATGGAGAGGCCACAATGGGCAGGAAAGGTGGTTTAAACTGATGATCTGAAGTAGATACTTCATTTGCTCTGCAACCTGTGGGTATCGGATCCGATCTCGGATCCGAACCGGCAGCTTTCCAAGCTACAAGATCCGAGCTCCTAGCTCCTCCCCCTACCCATAATCCCCTGCTATGTGCTACATTACCTCAGATCGTTTTTTGCCGCGGCTGAAGCAGCTACTTTTGAAGAGCTCCTTGGCTTTTGGTGAGATTGAACCTTTTTCTTTTTCTGTCAAAAAAAAAAAAAATCTTTTTTCTAGTGTGAGTGTGTAGTTTTTCTGGGTTAGTTATCTATAGTGTAGTTTAGTTAGATACCTTTGTTCCCCTTTCTAACTAGTTTTCTGATAGTTCCCGCCTTTCACCCTCCCCCCTCTTAGTGTTTGGGTGTGTTCTTGGTGTGAGTGGTGTTATGGCTGAAGGGCCTAAGGTGGTGTTCTCGAAATGTACTGAGTGTGGCCATAAGCTTTCACCGGCATATGGCCACACTCAGTGCATTTTATGCTTGGGGGCGGCCCACTTGTCATCGTCCTGCACAATCTGCACGGCCATTAATCCCCGAGCTATCAGGGATAGGAAGAACAAGCTGATCCTGGCGGGCTTTTTGCCTCAGGAATCGGCTTCTTCTTCCTCCCCCTCTCAGGCACAGGCTGTCTCGGCAGCCCTTGTGCCTTCTGTGCCCCCGACTCAACCTGGGACTCAACCTCCCTCTTGGTTGTGAGTTCGGGGGATTCAGGTACCTCCACTACGGTGGAGAAAAGGCATAAAGACAAGGGACATAAGTCCCACAAAAGGTGGGCCGAGACTCAACCCTCAGCCCTGCCGTCTAAACTGGTTAGGTCTCCCTCGAGGGTCTCCGGATCCTCCCCCTCTCGGCTCCATTCACCTCGTTTTTCTCCGGAGCTGAAGGAGGAGGATCGGTCTCCCTCAAGGTCATCGAGGCGGCCCTCACGGCCCGCCTCGATGACTTCTTCAAGATCAACCAGAAGCCTCACTGAAGCAGATATGGATCGGATGCTGCGCCGATTCATCCAGACCCAAATGCAGATGGGGGTGCTCTTGCCTTCCCCCCCTCTGGGGGGGGGAGCGCGGCCCCCATGTTTGCTCAGATTACTCCTTCTCCGACCCGTTTTCGGGTCACGGAGTTATCGGATCCACACCCTTTCGGAACCGGGGATTCGTCGGCGCCGATAGCTTCGGTCGCTTCGATGCCGACTGTGCCTTCGAGTCTGTCGGATCCGAGCTCTCGGGGCCGAGGGCTGAGCATCGGATCCAGGGGAGCTGGTGTGTCTTCAG
Organism: Protopterus annectens; assembly: GCF_019279795.1. Lineage (NCBI taxonomy): Eukaryota > Metazoa > Chordata > Ceratodontiformes > Protopteridae > Protopterus > Protopterus annectens. The sequence continues at coordinate 339,971,660 of NC_056742.1, read as the reverse complement.
CTCCATTGGGTTCGGAGCACACCTCTCTCTCTCGGATCCGGCTGCATCGGCTCCGACCCCGATCCCTACCTCGGAGCCGAGGAGATTGCTCTCGGAGCCTGGCGAGAGTAGCTCTCCTTCAGCTTTTGAGGTTGTGGAGAGGGTACTGTCGAGGACCTCCAGGTCCCCGGTTCGGGCGTCAGATCCTCCCGTACCCCCGCTGCATGTGGGTCTATCCTCCATCATCCGACCATCGGGACAGCCTGCTCAAGCCGTCCAGTTGGTTCCCTTGGAGGAACAGGACCCCGTTGACGAGCCCTCTTCGGACAGTCCCACCGAGGAGGTCCCTCGTAAACATCGGTGCAAGAGGAGGCACCTGGACTCCCCTGTGTCCGTTACAACCGACATGGATTTAGATGAAGGGGAAGGTTCCCCAAGGTCACCCCCGAGGATGTCTCCTTCAGAGACAACATGGAAATGTTGCGTATTAGAGGGGGGTGGTCTGCCCAAAAACCTTCCGCGGATGAATCCGTGTTCCTAGATGCGTTTGAGGCAGGCCCTTCTACCTCCTGGGTGTCCCTCCCCCGGCTGACCCCCTGGTAGACCTCATTACTACCAGGGCATGGAAGGAGCCCGACACTGTGGAGCCTATCCCGAAGCGACCCGACAAGATCCTTAGCCCCCCAGTGGATAGATTGTCTTGGGCCAAGGGAACCCCCGTGGATGCCATGTTAGTGGCGGCTGCCACCAAGAGAGAACTCGCGCAGGAGAGTTCTTCGGTTCACCTGCCAGATAAGGAATCTTGGGCACTGGACTGTATTGGGAAGCAGATGTTTAGTTCAGCGACCTTTTCTGTAAGGGCGCTGAACTATATGGCACATACCATTAGGCTGCAACGAGACTTAATTAAGGAATACGCTGCAGCGCCCCCCGGAGTCCATGTCGGTCGAGGACAAAAAAGTTTTCTCGACTCGTATGGCCACTCTGAAATCCATCTCTAACACGTCCATGCGTCTATTCTCCCATGCCACGGAGGGAGCCGCTAGGGCCAGCGGAGCCGGGGTCGTCTTGCAACGTCACTCCTGGCTCCGTCTTTGCAATTTCGCGGATCCCTTCAAGGTGTCCTTCACAAATGCACCCTTTGACGGATCTTCGCTCTTCGGCAAGACCGTTCGCGAGATGCTGGTCCAAAGCGAGAAGGATGGGAAGACGCTGTCTGCCATCAGGGTCCACTTCTCTAATCCTCAACGATCCTTTTCTAGGAATCAGAGGGGACAAAAGAATCTGTGGTTCCATAAGTCCCAGCAATCCCATCCAGCTTCGGACCCCTCGTCCTCTAGAGGCAGAGGAGGACAAGGAGGACGCCGGCCCAGAGGCAGAGGGGGACCGCGTAACTTCGGGTCCAGGGAACCCTTCCCGGATAGACCAGCGCAGCCCTGAGAGCTTACCCGGCTGTCCCTCTCTGGAGGCAGTCGGGGGGTGGTTGTCGGAGCACCTGTCAAACTGGGAGTCCATTACGACAGATCGATGGGTGCTCCGCATCATATCCAGAGGTTATACCATTCCCTTCATAAACCACCCTCCCTCGACCAGACACCTCCCCGATGTTCCACCCGATCGAAGGGAGGCAGCAGCTTCAGAAGTCCTGAAGTTGCTAGAAAAAAGAGCCATCCAGCCCGTCCCCCCAGACCAGTCCGGATTGGGTTATTACTCCAGGTTCTTTTTAGTGCCAAAAAAGACGGGGGACCTAAGACCCATTCTAGACCTCTCCGCTTTGAACCTGTTCATTCCCAAAGAAAAATTCTGGATGGTCACCCTCCAATCTATTCTCCCCCTTCTGCGGCAGAATGACTGGATGTGCTCGATAGACCTCAAGGATGCGTACTACCACATCTTGATGGACAGATGATCCAGAAGGTTTCTCCACTTCCGGCTGGGAGCCAGTCATTACCAGTTCAGGGTTCTCCCGTTCGGCCTCACATCAGCCCCCAGGGTGTTCACTAAGGTCATGGCAGTGGTTGCAGCCCACCTGAGACTTCAGGGCATTCAGATCTTCCCGTACCTAGACGACTGGCTCCTTACCGCCACCAACAGGCATCAGCTCTGCATGGCAAGAGATTATGCTCTGACCCCTGCCAAGAGCTTAGGCATCTCTGTAAACCTCCAGAAATCCTCTCTTTCCCCCGTACAGGTCCTGGAGTTCATAGGGGCCAAGTTAGATACCCGCATTTCTCGAGCTATGCTAACTGTGGACAGGCTAAACAGCTTATCGTGTCAGGTGCTAATTCTTCTTCAAAGTCCGGCCCCAGAGGTGGAATTAGTTCTGAGGGCACTAGGATCTATGGCAGCAGTGATCAGTCTCGCCCTTCCCGCGCGTCTGCGAATGAGGATTCTGCAGTGGACCCTTCAAGTTCAGTGGTCCCTGCTACTCCATCCATTGAATACTCCGATTCCTCTGAGCAGAGTTTGCAGGCACTCCCTTCTTTGGTGGCTCCACGCCCCAGAGCTGAGGGGAGGGAAGGGAGGCCTTTTGTTGTCCCTCCCCCCCAAGCCACGCTGATCACGGACGCTTCTCGCCTCGGGTGGGGGGGGGGTATTGTTCGGGCAGAACCGTCCAAGGCACGTGGACTCCCCTGGAGACCGCTTTGCATATCAGTGTCCTAGAGATGAGGTCAGTGCTTCTAGCGTTGCAAGCTCTCCACAACCTTCTACCTCTGGGGACTATTGCAGTCCAGACAGACAACATGTCAGTTGTCTGGTACATAAACAAGCAAGGAGGAACCAGGTCCTACCCACTTTGCGGGGAGGCTATGAGAGTGTGGGAATGGGCGATATCCACCAACTGCTTTCTGGTAGCAATGCACATTTCGGGTCGGTCCAACATTTTGGCGGACAAACTGAGCAGAATGATTCTCACTCCGTACGAGTGGTCTCTCAATCCATCAGTTGCGAAGCAGATCTTCCGCAAATGGGGTTGGCCTTGCTGCGATCTTTTTGCTTCTCCCTTAAACACAAAATGCAGTGAGTACTTCGCAATACTTCCCCCGAAGGGGAGAATCCCAGAGATGCTCTAGTCCATGCTTGGCCGCCAGGTCTACTTTATGCTTATCCCCCCCTTCCGCTCATGACCAAGTTCATACAGAAAGCCCGTTGGTTGGGGAGCAGAGTTATCCTCATAGCCCCATTCTGGCCTCGCCAGATCTGGTTCCCTTACCTGCGGTCCCGCAGTGTATCTCCGCCATGGATACTGGATCCCATTCCAGACCTGATTTCGCATCCGGCGGGATACCAACCCCCAAACCTGGTGAACCTCAAGCTTGCGGCTTGGTTGCTCCAGTTCCACTGATGGCTAGGACTCCCGGTATCTCATCTCCTGTTAAGGCCATTCTAGTCGCAGCATATAAGCCGGCTACTAGGAAGATTTACTACAGCAAATGGAAACGTTTCTCTGTCTGGGCTAAAGATAGAGGCCTGGATCCATTTACAGTTCCTATTCCTACTATTCTAGACTTCCTGTCGCTGATATTTAGAGAAGGAGCAAGTGCTTCTACAGTTAAAGTGCAATTGGCAGCCATCTCCCATTTCCATGTGGGAGACGGACTAGGATCTTTGGCTTCTACAAAATTATGTAAAACCTTCTTGTGGGGCGTTTTCCTCTTGAAGCCTCTGGTGAAAGTGGTGGTGCCTCCATGGGATTTGGCCTTAGTCTTACAAGCCTTGACAGGCCCACCCTTTGAACCCGCGGCTTCGATTCCATTAAAATTCTTGTCCTGGAAAACAGCTTTTTTGGTGGCCATTACTTCAGCCAAAAGGGTGTCAGAACTTCAAGCCTTATGTATGAAGCATCCTTACCTCATTTTTCACAAGGATAGAGTGTTCCTCAGGACTAATCCGTCGTTCTTACCTAAGGTGGCTTTGGAGTGAAATATCAATCAATCAATAAACTTACCTGTGTTCTTCCCAAACTTTCAGAATAGAGGAGAATACACATTGCATAAATTGGATGTGCACAGACAACTGCGTTTCTACCTGCACAGGACTAAGGATTTTCACAAGTCGGACCAGTTGTTCGTGTCATTTGCTAAATCGGCCATGGGTAAGGCCATTTCCAAAGTGACTGTAGCAAATTGGATTTGTCAATGCATAGTCCACGGGTACTTATCTGCAGGCAAACAGGTTCCTACGGGAATTCACGCTCACTCTACGAGGGCTGTGGCCACCTCTGCAGCCTTCTGGTCTAGGATCCCATTGGATGACATATGCTCTGCAGCTACCTGGTCCTCTTCACATACGTTTATTTCTCATTATAAGTTGGATATGGTATTCAGAGGTAGGGCTTCCTTTGGCTCTGCGGTGCTTCAGAATATCCTTCCATAAGGCCGCCCAGGGTTTTTCCCTAGGTAGCTGGGGACTCTGTCCCACAGGTTGCAGAGCAAATGAAGTAACTACTTCAGATAAAGAAGTTATGTACTCACCATAACGTTCCATCTGAGTAGGTACTTCATTTGTCTGCAACCGACCCCCCCCTGCCATCCCCCGAACCTTTCGGGATTCCTGATCACCAAAGAAATCTTTGTTCTGCTTTAGGACAGTTATCTGGTGTTACTTCCTCTATCGAAGGTAGGAGTTGTGTAAGAGGCAAAACATTCGATCTGAGGTAATGTAGCACATAGCAGGGGATTATGGGTAGGGGGAGGAGCTAGGAGCTCGGATCTTGTAGCTTGGAAAGCTGCCGGCTCGGATCCGAGATCGGATCCGATACCCACAGGTTGCAGACAAATGAAGTACCTACTCAGATGGAACGTTATGGTGAGTACATAACTTCTTTTTTATGTATTTTTGGTATCCCGAATATAGGGTAACCAACTCAAGCTGATCAACCACACAAAAGTTAAACATGTCCATAGAAATACATCCTTGATGAAATAAATCCAACAAGGTCAAGTCAATAAGCATATATATTTTTCTAACAAAATCTTTACTAACTTTTCTGTAGCTCCGAGTGTCTGATACAAGTGAAAACATGGTAGACTTATAATCATCTTTATTCATTATAACCAAACCATTGCCTTTATCGGCTTTCATATACCTTAAGTTGTTATAACCACATAAACTTTTTAAGGCTAATGATTGGTCACTGTTCAAATTAAAGAAAACATTTCCTTTATTTTTATGCTTAGAAGTACAGCCATCTCTAAATAATTTATAAATATCATCCTCACACAAATGCCCAAAACATTCAATTGTTCCAACAAGTGGAGGGTTTGTTATGCTTTGTTTCTTAATTTTAGTACCAACAGACTCATGGTTAATATCTTTAAAATATAACATAGATTAAGTTTCCTAATAAACTGTTTAAAATCTAAAACATCTTCAGTCAATGATGCTCTATTATTAGGTATGAAGGAAAAAACTTTTGACAGTACCTCCAGTTCCAAAGCCGTAAAGTCCACTTCATTTAAATTAAAAATACGCCATTAATTTTCTACCTGGTTTTCCCTTTTGTCCTATTCTTTCCCTTTATAACTCTCTCCTCCTTTGGAGAAGAAAAACCCAAGTTATCAGCTGTATCACTTCCGTAGTGTATTAAAGACAGAACGGAAACGTCTTTGTCTCTTGAGGTGTCTGTAATAGAAGAAACACCTTTCCTTTCCAACTTGGTCCGTAGAAAGCTATCTGCAGAACTGTTGGAGGCCTTACCATTGAAGTCAGCTGCTGAAAAACAGAAAAAAGAATCCAATTGGTCCATCCTTCTTTTAACAGAAGTCCTTGCCTTCCTATTGGTGCCTTAACTTCCATATCCAAGGCTCCTTTAATGATGAAAGCGCACTGATTTGAATAAGCTAAAAGATCCCTGTTTAGCTTATTTTTTTTCCGTTGGATGATAGAACTTACATGTCTGTCAACTTTAGAGAAAATATTGGAATGTGAAGTCTTAACAAGAATAAATGAAAGATGTCGTTTGACTTCTTGATCCAAACACTTAATCTGATCTTTCAACCCAGTCATGGACTCAGTATTGTGCTTAATAAGTACTTTTAAAACACTGAAGCCAGCCCTGTTATAAATGGCACTGATGTCAGTGTAAATTTCATCAGTATATTTAGTGCCATTTGGGAAAGTGTAAATTTGTAACCCTAAAGGTACTATGTTTCACTCTAAACAGCTGGCCAAATAAAAGTGTTCAATTTCCAGTGATTTGTACTTCAAAATCTTTTTTTCTAGTTGAAACAGCAAAGAACAGCAGTCTGAAATGACTGAACTAGATGCAGTATTAGCGTAATCTACGCTAAATTTAAAGTCCATAAATGGGTTGATACTATTACCTTTGAGCAAGTCAACTATTAGACGCTGAGAGATGGTCACTTCTCTGTCTTCAGTAATTGTACTTTCATCTGAGAAGAACGCATTAGAAGAATTTTCACCTTCAACTCACCAGTGTAAACAGACAATCTATAACATCCTTTGCCTTACCAATCACTTGTTCTAACGTCTGGGTAAGGGTTCTAAGTTCATCTGGAAACTAATGCACACTTAAAGTCAGGTTAGGATCACTCTTTCCAGCCATGGTGTATGTATCAAGTGTTGAATAACTCACAACAAAAAAAGGCTGTGGACCGATGGTCACTTCACCAAAATAACAAAACACTTTAAAAAGAAAGGATGGTGCAGTGCACAATCAAACAAAAACGACCAAACCACTAAACTGGAGCCAAAAATAAAAAAAACACACAGCAAGTAATTAAGCACTTTTGTTCTTTTGCTCTTAGAACTTCTTCAGAATAAATTATCACACAACTACAAGTCATTTTAACAGAATAATAAGTTGACATCATTAAAGCAGTCAGCCAATGAAACACATTTTATAACTGTACCTAATTACAATAAAAGTGACATCACTGAATAAAAATGCATACTGCAACGTAAACTAATATATAAAAACTATGCAATAAAGAATAGTAAAAAAAAAATGAATAAATACAAATGTATACCCACCAAATGTTTAAATACATTTGTATTTCAGCATACATTTCACTGAAATAGTCTAATTTAATCCAGGATTAACATCAGCACGCAAAAATAGTGGCAGGACAGCTAGCTTTCATCCTTCTAAGTTGGGAACTGCTGATTGAGAGCCCAGTGTCCAAGTGTATTAGTTCTGGTTTAAGCACTTGGGCTTCAGGCCAGTTATTTTACATTAAGAAGGTTCGTGGTCTGCACTCTTGTGGGAGAAGAGGCTAGACTCTGCCCTTCTGAGCTGGGAATTTCTGGTTAAAGGTTTATAGTGCCTGAATATTTGAACTGTATCTTACTGAAATTGGTACACCTTGTTTGCTGTAGCATAGACTAGATCCAAGCCTGCTGAATCTAGCTTTGTTTATATGCTTGTTGTTTGTTTGCTTGTTATTTCCCTGGAAAGCTAATTCCACCTAATACGCGGCTTCTCAGCGCTTCTGTGGATCACTAGTGATATCTGCATTGCTTACTGTACTTATTTCCTTGTTTCACTTGAAAGAAAGTTACTGTTTGTCGTTGTTGCATTTAGTTACTTGTAACACATTGCACTCAAGTTACCTGGCACTTGTTCACTAAAGCAATTATACAAGTCAGCACTAAAAATTAAAAGCACTACACCCTCACTCCCCACTGGCCCTTGTTTTCAATTATTAAGGAATTCCCAATATTATTCTAGCATGTGCAAAGGTCAGTTGTCAATCTCCTCTCCGGTCCAGCTGGTGAATCTGGGAATCTTGAGGCAATGTTATAACTGCCTCATGTACACAGACAACCCTCTCCTCCTCCCACATAACACAAATACTTGAGAGATGCAGCTATTTAGCCAAACTGGAGGCTGAGCTCTCTCAACTCAGGACTGGCAAGACCAGACAGGAGGAGAAGGCAACTACACACACCACAAAACCAGCCTCACATAATGCTACCACACCACTGAATCAAACACATAAACACACAAAGACATACTCGGAGGCTCTGAGTAAAAATTTACCTAAACAGCAGAGGCCTCCAAAGCAGACACCCAAACAACTGCTACCTCAAGACACCCCACAAGCAACACGTAAACCACAAAATCAGTGTGCAAAGCAGTCACAGCCCTTAAGGCCAAATACAACACCAAACATACTTGTCATAGGTGACTCCATAGTCAGACACACTGACGTCCCACTCATCAGGCTGAACAAGGAGAGGGTCACAGTAGGCTGCCTATCGGGCGCTAGAATCCGCCACATAACACAAGCACTCGGGTCACTCCACGGCAAGTACAAATATGACACAGTCATTGTCCATGCTGGTGTGAACGACCTGAGACGTACCTCCCTGGACTACATGAAAAGAGACATAGAGGAGCTCTCTGATTATGTAGCCCAGGCAGGTATGACCTTGACCCTGAGCAGTATCCTTCCTTTACCAAGAATGATGCCACAATATAGAGACAAGATGATCAGCTTTAACAATTGGCTTAATGTCTGGTGTCATTCAAAGGGGATCCAGTGTCTGTCTGCCTGGGATGACATGCTTGACAAGCCACGCTGCTTCGCAAGGGTTGGCTCGCACCTGTCACCCCTGCGATTCCGGATATTGGCTAAGGCTCTTGCCACCCCCATAGTGCCTTTTTTAGGCAAGGCTCAAATTCTAAACCTACCACCCTAGAAAACAAAAATGGGAAGAAACTGAGGGTAATGCTGCTCAATGCCAGAAGTCTAAATCTCAAAATGCACACACTCGAGGCCCTTCTCAGTATGGAGAACATCGATGTCTGTGCTGTAACTGAAACCTGGTTGAAGGCTCCTGAGAGCACCCCGGCACTATTAGGTTTTACCTCATATGCGTCCCGGCCCCAAAACCCGGACCACACCACAAAAGGAGGGGGTGTATCCATATTCATAAAGGATACCCACACCTCCAGGTTGGTGGCAATGCAAGAAGCTTCGGAAACCATCCAGGTGCAACTAACCATAGGCAAAACTGCTCTACAAATTGTAGCATGCTACAGGCCACCCTCTCAAACTCAGGAACCCCACACAGCCTTCCTGAAGACACTGGAGGGTATAAATGTATCTCCAAACACCATCATATTGGGTGACTTCAACTACCCGAATATAGACTGGGAACATTACTCAAGCCCTAACTTTCTAGCCCAACGGTTCCTGGAGTTCATAAATTCAAATGCCATGGAACAGCTAGTCACTGTTTCCACGAGAGGAGAAAATATACTAGATCTCATTATCACAAACATGGGGACAAAATGCTCCACACCGAAGTATATCCCTCATTGGTGAGATCTGATCATAAACTAATCTCACTGGAAATCCACATCCCGCCCCACCCCAAACAAAAAAGACCACAGTGAAGAACTTCTCTAAAGCAAACTTCACACTACTCAAGACTGGTGTGGTATCCTTCAAGGCCCCTGAGCCAGTGGAAACCACAACCCAAGCTGGGAAAACCCTTACAAATGCCTTCTATGAACACCTCCAGGACTGCATGGATCAGGCAATCCCAAATAAAACCAAGACTCTTTCCACAAAGGGCAAACGTCCAGTCTGGTGGACCCCAGCCATTAACAAACTTTACAATAAGAGGAGAAAGCTATTACATGATAGAACAAAATCCATAAAAGGGAAGTCACCTCTGATCATTATTAGTAAAAAAATATGAGCACTCATAAAATCAACTAAGGCCAATTTTGAGAGAAAAATTGCCATGGATTCAAAGGACAATCATAAGGCCTTTTTCAGCTATGTTAGGAACCTGGGTGGAAACTCCCAGATATGTTCAGAATTAGTCCAAAATGATACAAAAATCACTGAACCCACAGACATTGCCAACATACTGGCAGACAGGTTCAGTGCAAACATCATCCCCCTCTCCCCCCCTAAAGGAGAGATAACTATCCCAGCGGAGTGTAGCCTCCCAGACATCTCAAATGCGCAGGTGAAAGCTGCTCTCTCTAAAGCTAAAAACACAGCATCAATGGGACCGGATGGTGTCCCTGGCTGTGTGCTACACGAGCTAAATGAGGAATTAAACCCGCACATAAGGCAGCTGTTTAATCTCAGCCTTACCACAGGATACGTGCCCAAGGAGTGGCATACGGCAACTGTGGTCTCACTCCACAAAGGCGGTGCCTCTACGGACCCTGGTAATTACCGCCCCATAAGCTTAACAAGTCTAGTCAGCAAAGCTATGGAGAGGATCATAATGGAGCTCATAAACAAAGATATAGGGGACTTGCAGACATTGGACCCGACCCAGTTTGGCTTCGTCAAGGGCAGATCATGCCTTTTGAACTTGGTCGACTTCTTCGAAACAGTCACCAAGGCCATTGATGAGGGAAAGGCAGTCCATACAGCCTACCTTGACCTTGCAAAGGCTTTCGACACAATACCCCACTCGGGTATTGTAGAAAAACTTACCAGCTTAAATGTAAACCCATATGTCACAAGATGGGTTGCAAACTGGCTTAAGGACAGAACCCACAGGGTTAGAGTTGCTGGCGCTATGTCAGACTCCAAGCCGGTCACAAGTGGTGTCCCACAGGGCTCGGTCCTTGGCCCCTATTGTTCGGCATCTACTTCTCAGAAGTACAGGCCAACATGGGAGGACTTTGGCTGACAAAGTTTGCAGACGACTGCAAACTGGGCGCCATAGTGGAAAGTGCATCAGACACGGATATCCTTCAGAAGGGACTCACGGAAACAGATAGCTGGTGCCAGAGCCATGGCCTGAAGTTAAACGCCAAAAAATGTATAGTCATACCCTTCGGGAAAAACAAGGTAACCCCAAGCTACCATATAGGTGGCAATCCACTAAGCACAGAAGAGGTTATCAGCGACCTGGGGACCCAGGTTGACAGTGGCCTTTCTTTTGACACTCACGTTGCTAAAGTGGTTAGAAAGACCTTCTACATTGCCCACCTGATCATGAAGGGATTCACATCCAGATCTAGTGAGGTCATTGTTCCCCTGTACTCTTCACTTATCAGACCAATGATCGAGTACAATGCCCCATTCGGGATGTATCTCACCCGACATCTGCAGCAATTGGAGAGACCCCAAAAGTTCCTCACCAAAAGGATAAAGGGACTCCAAAATCTGTCATATGCTGCCAGATTGAAGAAACTCCAGCTCTATTCAGTCGCATACTGTCTGCTCAGAGGTGACATGTGCCTGACATACAAGGCCATGTCCAATCCGGAATTAATGGACATGCTCTACCTCAAAAAATCCAAATCCACCAAAAACCACTAGAGCAAGTGACTTAAACCTTAGCACGGATATAAATAGGACGTGCTGGAGGGATAGATTTATCACTCAGAGACTCCCTATGCTGTGGAATAAAATCCCGGTCCATGTGAGGCAGAGCACCTCGCTGGCTCTGTTCAAGAGAAATCTTGACCTGTGGATGGGAGATCGTAGGTTTGCCCCGGGAATCATCTCTGTGTCACTGCTGGACAGAGGCACAACAAACTAATGGGCACAGTATTTTTTCATATAAGGGGTGGCGTAAGCCACAAAACTTTGGGCTAGGCTTATAAATGCCTTAGGGCAGATAGCCTAGTATAAACCTATGAACCTATGACACTTGAGTTCTAAAAACTCAAGGTAATTATTAAATTGAGCTACAAAAATACTAGGATCAACCTACTGAACAACAAAAAAATAAAACTTTCAAAATTGTGAACAGCTCAGACCGTGTCTAGCCAGGGCATTGTTGATGTCTTTATTTCTGATAGCTCTAACATGTTCACTTATATGACAACCAAGAGTCCTCATGGTTTTGCCAATGTAAAAACATTGACAAGTACAACAGGTTGCCAAATAAACTAGTCCCAAACTTTTACCGTTAAACCTCTCCTTAGATTTCAAAGTATAATTAATATGTTTGAAAAAATACTGGCTACCAGGATAAATAAACCTACGGAATTTGCAGCCATTACAGGGAAAGATACCAAAAGGCCCAACCCCCCTTAAAGTTGTACTATAATCTTTAACATGTTCTAACAAATACTTTAAATTATGTGTTTTCTTATAAATAAAATTTGGTTTAATCCCAATTATGTCACTGATGTCCTTATTTCCTAAAATTTCTTTCCAATTGGATGAAATAATGTTTCTCACCATTTTCCCTTCAATACTCATCGGAATTGGAAAAGATACATTTTTATCATCAATACTGTTCCCTTCTTTAACCTTTGGAGTAAACCCAGTGACAAGAATGGGGGAAGCTCTCATCTCTAAGCTTAACTGCACCATTAGATATCTCAATTAATGTGCTTCATTGGCTGACTGTTTTAATGATGTCGTCTTATTAAGCTGTTAAATTGACTTGTAGTTGTGTGATCATTTATTCTGAAGAAGTTCTAAGCGTAAAAGAACGAAAGTGTTTACTTACTTGCTGTGTGTTTTTTTTATTTTTGGCTCCAGTTTGGTGGTTTGGTCATTTTTAATGATGAAAAAGGATCCAACAACGAATTAAGGCAGAATGACCTTTATGTATAAGCGCTTTTGTCTCGACAAGACTTCATCAGATACAAAAAACACAGGTGCTACAAAAGACTTATATAATGCCTCATGAAACATCCAATTAAACTTTTAAAGAAACACATACATTACACATGAAAAATGTAAACATATATGAATAAACTAGTGTTAAATACTTTTAACCCTTAATCAAAGAAAAAAACAAGACATAAACATGAATAAAAAAACAAATATTCTTACAATAAAATTCGTATTAAACCCTAGCTGGTTTAGCTAGCAAAACTGGTTTTATACTGATATATTCATTAAGACCAGGAGCAATATGTGCCCTCAGCCTAAGTTGCCATTTCAGTTCTTTATTTAATAAAATGTTTTTACAATCTCCCCCTCTAACATTATCTCTGACAACTTCAATGATACCAAATTTGTAACCAGAAAAAGAAGCACATGTTCTCAGAATGTTTAAAAAGTGCACTGCTTTCCTTGGCTGTCCTAAAATCATATGTGTGTTCATATATTCTTTCTCTAAGTGCTCTCTCGGTTTTTCCTACATAGAATGCAGGGCAACCACCACATATCGCCAAATAGACCAACATCCTGGTTCTGCAGTTGCCTTTGCAGAATCTCACAAAACTATTAAGCCCATTCTTTAATCTGATATGTGCATCACTGAAAATATAAGGACATTGACTACAACTGCCACAAGGAAAGGTATTCTTATTAAAATATCTTACATTGTCAATCTGTTCAAAAACCTTTTTTAAAATTCCTTCCTGTCCTGAAGGTAAATATGGGTTTGGGTCCTACTGCTTCGAAAAGATCTTTATTACTTTTTAACATACACCAATTGGAACTGATAATATTGGTGAAGGTATCTGAGAATGTTGTGAACTCTGTTACACAGGACCCCCTGAAGTCTTTCCCACCTCTACACTGAGACCCTGAAGCAACAAAGGGCTGACCTAACAGGGGCTTATATCTTTTGCCCCATTCACCATAAACCTCAGCCAATATGTCACAAACCATATCTGAAGGATAATTCCTTTCGATAAACTTGCTACCCAAAAAAAGAAATTCATTCTTCAAATCATTGGAATCTGAAGTCATCCTAGCTATTCACCTGTGGATGGACAGGTTCAATTGGCTCCCAATGCCAGCAGAGTAAGATTTCAAGGCAGTAACCATCGAGGTGAATTACCGATTTGCGATAATAACGGTACAGGTACTGTTTTTAACATTCATCAAACTCGCCAGAGAGATGTCATTGTTGCTTCTAGCGCTTCAGGCACCCAGGGTGCCTTTCACAACAATGATGTATTTTTTGAACCTAAAGAAAGTTTTCAACATGTTTTCAACAGGAATTTTGACTTTAATTCTGTTGACAACATTCATTTTGCTCATAATGTACATGGTGACAATTCCATTGATTCATTGACTCTAAAGGACATGATATTTTCTATGGAAAAAAAACTTTTCAAATACAAATGTTTGGAGCTGGACAATTGTTATTTACATTGTTGTATCGAACATGGTTTTGTCCCACAAGGTCTAAGATTTTTTAAATATCCTTTTGGTGTCATGTACACAAAAGATGTTTTAAAAGATTTACATCTTTATTTTGATGAGTGTGGTTTGGGTCTTATAAAAAGACTTATGAAATATAATGATGCTACTATGTTGCCTTTGTGTAGGGAGATAAACACTTTGAATGAAAATATTCTAAAGGATTTATTATTTCCTGAATTTGAATCTATGTCCAGGAAAATCCTGGACAAAATTGACAGGAGGGTTAATAACATTTTTTTAAGGAAACAAAAGACATTTTTGAGAGACCAACAGCAATACAGTGTTGGTAAAGTTTATCCTGGTCCTATTTATAACAACAAATATAGTAATAGAAATAATATTAATACAGATGCAAACATAGGATTTGGTGATGATATCAACCCTCTTGTAGCCGATATTCATGACCGCGGGGTGCCTTCTGATAGAGTTACAAGTCATAACAGACCTCTAGATGAGTTAGATTCCTTTTCTGAATCACAAGACCCTTTTTTATTCCCCAGGAGGTCAGAACGATTGGCCAGCAAGACCAGGCATCCTCCAGACCCAGGTCATTCAGGCAATGGCTATGGGATGAATTATGGATGGAAAAGGGTGGTCAAGAAGGGCAAATAATGATTCAGGAGGGTACTGATGGCATTGTATCTGAATATAATGGTTTTAAAATTTTCAACTATTCTACTCAAGTTATAGGGAAACAACATTTCAATTTGTTTTCCAAAGGGTTTAAATATGTTAAAAGTAACCCTGTTGATTTAGCCAACCTCTTGGTTGATTTTAAATTATTTCTAAGAAAGTTAAATTTAAATATGATTTTCAATAGAGTGGATAAAGAGAGTAATAATGTTTTAGAGGGTTTAGTTAGAAGTAGTACCTACAATCCACCCCTTCACCCTTTTCTATTGCTATATGAAAAAATAGTCACGGATGAAATATATTAAGCCTTTCATAGGCATAAGTTAAGTTTTGGTTCAACTAATTTAAGTTATGATGAAATTCAGCTACTTCACCATTTACAAGGGCAAAAGGAACTACGTATTATGCAACCTGATAAGGGAGGGGGTGTTGTGTTGTTTGACACTGAGGAATACTACAATTCCATCACCAACATATTGTTGGATTCTACTACCTATTCCCCCATTTCGATTAATGAAATCAACATAGCCTATGGGAGAATTGACTCCATTTTGGAGGAATATTTGTTAGAAAACAGGACTGATTGTAAGACCCATAGATTTTTGAGACAGAACAATTCAATAATCCCCACCTTTTTTGGACTACCTAAGGTTCATAAATCCATTTTAGCTCCCACTTTTCGACCAATTGTTTCTGCTAGAAATTCTAAAACACATCCGCTAGCGGTTTTTGTTGATTACCATACTAAAGAAATGTTGATGAAAACGGTACATCTTTTAAGGGATTCCTGGGAATTTCTCAGTAAATTAACCCCAGATCTGTGGAGTGAGGACTGTAGTTTCCTCACTATTGATGTGAAGAATCTTTTCACATGTATTCCCCGTGACCAGGGTTATGAATACTTTAGTGATAGTATTTACAAACACTCTTCCCTACAGAAGGATCAGATTCCACTGATTTTGGAACTTTTGGAAATTGTTTTAGATCACAATTACATCAGTTTCCAAGGTGAATATTTCCAACAGACCAGTGGTGTAGCAATGGGGGCAGCTTGTGCCCCTATGTACGCCAATCTGGTCATGTTGGAGTGGGAGAGCAGATATGTTTTTGGTAGTCCATTTCAAGGGAATATTAAAATTTATCTCAGGTTCCTTGACGATATTTTTATTTTATGGAAAGGAACCTCAGAAACGCTTACCATGTTTATGGAGTACTTGAACAATAGTACTAGTTTTCTCTCCTTTACACACACATGGCATCTTGATACTATCAATTACTTGGACATTACCATTGTCAAAACTAACAAGAATTTTAAATCCAAGATTTACCGTAAGGACATCTGGTGCAATAGCTATTTGCACTTTGACAGCTATCATCCTATATTCCAAAAGAAAAGCCTTGTGAAGGGACAGGCAGTTAGGATAGCTAGGATGACTTCAGATTTCAATGATTTGAAGAATGAATTTCTTTTTTTGGGTAACAAGTTTATTGAAAGGAATTATCCTTCAGATATGGTTTGTGACATATTGGCTGAGGTTTATGGTGAATGGGGCAAAAGATATAAGCCCCTGTTAGGTCAGCCCTTTGTTGCTTCAGGGTCTCAGTGTAGAGGTGGGAAAGACTTCAGGGGGTCCTGTGTAACAGAGTTCACAACATTCTCAGATACCTTCACCAATATTATCAGTTCCAATTGGTGTATGTTAAAAAGTAATAAAGATCTTTTCGAAGCAGTAGGACCCAAACCCATATTTACCTTCAGGACAGGAAGGAATTTTAAAAAAGTTTTTGAACAGATTGACAAGTAAGATATTTTAATAAGAATACCTTTCCTTGTGGCAGTTGTAGTCAATGTCCTTATATTTTCAGTGATGCACATATCAGATTAAAGAATGGGCTTAATAGTTTTGTGAGATTCTGCAAAGGCAACTGCAAAACCAGGATGTTGGTCTATTTGGCGATATGTGGTGGTTGCTCTGCATTCTATGTAGGAAAAACTGAGAGAGCACTTAGAGATAGAATATATGAACACACATATGATATTAGGACAGCCAAGGAAAGCAGTGCACTTTTTAAACATTCTGAGATATGTGCTTCTTTTTCTGGTTACAAATTTGGTATCATTGAAGTTGTCAGAGATAATGTTAGAGGGGGGAGATTGTAAAAACATTTTATAAAATAAAGAACTGAAATGGCAACTTAGGCTGAAGGCACACATTGCTCCTGGTCTTAATGAATATATCAGTATAAAACTGGTTTTGCTAGCTAAAGCAGCTAGGGTTTAATACGAATTTTATTGTAGGAATATTTGTTTTTTTATTCATGTTTATGTCTTGGTTTTTTCTTTGATTAAGGGTTAAAAGTATTTAACACTAGTTTATTCATATATATTTACATTTTTCATGTGTAATGTATGTGTTTCTTTAAAAGTTTAATTGGATGTTTCATGAGGCATTATATAAGTCTTTTGTAGCACCTGTGTTTTTTGTATCTGATGAAGTCTTGTCCAGACGAAAGCACTTATACATAAAGGTCATTCTGCCTTCATTCGTTGTTGGATCCTTTTTCATCATTTCGTTGTGTATTGTGCTTTTTTCAGTGAACGGTTTGGTCATTTTTGTTTGTTTATATAATTAGAATAAACATTTAAATATTTAAAAAATGGTTATCATAAACAGATAAATATCTGTATATAAATGTATCCACTAAACCATAATTAATAAGCCACTACCATATTACATTCTAAAATTACATTTGCAAAGTTAATATTTAATAAAACTGGTGATAATTGCAAATAACAAATAAATAAATAAAGTTCACACATTTAGTTTTGTAAACAATGGGACAACTTTCTTAGCTCTAGTACACTTTTCAGTGAGCAATAATAGTTTAGTCTAGGCTTTCTAAAAGAGTTCAACCTTAGTTGACACATAAATTCTTGTTTTTGTAAAGTATTTGGAATGCCTCCTTCAAGTTCAATGAGGTCTATGTGATCAAGTATTTAAAATTTAAACCCAGAGTGCCTTCTGTGGAGTTGAATGTGTCTGGCCAGGAAATTGTTTCTACATTTAGACTGGATCTCAGATAGATGACCCAAAATCCTTCATTTCAGTTTACTAATAGTCTTTCCCACATAAAATGCATCTCATACTTGCAACTAGCCCTATAAACAACTTGTGTAGAGTTGTGGTCTCTGCCTCCATTAGTCTTAATAAGTTTATTTAAATATGGGCAATAAAAGTCTCCCTTTTGAATGTAGGAGAAAAATGTTCACATTTTTTCATGTTCCTTTCCTGTGGTTTAGGTTTTCCTTCTACAAAGCACCTAATATTTATAGCCTTCCTTTATTCAAAAGTTGTGGCTTCACCCAAAATGTCTACAAGAGAAGGGTTTGCAGTTATTATGGCCCAGATCTCCTTGATTATATTCTTGATATAATGAAAATCCATAGTATTTGTCAGTATGCAGCTGTCTTTTGATTTATTGTCCACAAAATTCTTATTAAAGATTCTTCCAATGGGTCGGTTAAGTGTGGGTGCACTGCTATTTTTAAGCTCGATGATTGGTTCAAAAATAACATTTGGTTCTCGTACCTACTTGCTAAGAAATTGTTTTCCAAATCATTAAGGTTTTTCAGAAAAGGTTCCATCTTTGCGGTTCTTTTAGCTAACCTATATCTCTGGGACATAATCACATTATATTTTGTCTTGGTGGGATGCAGACTTTTACTGTGGAGTAAAAGGTTCACTCTTGTTGGTTTTCTGTAAAGGTCACTAGAAATTCTGCTACTGTTAATGTCCTTGGAAATTAGCATGGCTAAAAACGTGGTTGAGCTGGAGTTGTGGGAGGAGATGAAATGCAGGAAGGTAGTAATTAGATTGAGGTACCTGATAAACTCTCCTAACTGTAAAGGGGTCTAGTAGTACGATGTTAAGTTGTCAAACTCGCCTTCATTCTTGCTGGATGGGTTCGGAGCCGATCCTCGGCTCCGACTCGCCACTTGCTAAGCTCGAGAACTCATTTTACCAGCTCGAGGCAACCCTATATCCCATGATGCAAGGCGTGACTACCCCAGATCTCGTTTGCCGCTTCGCGAAGAAGTCTCCTTTTTTACCAGCTCAGGTAAAGCTTCATATTGTAAAGATTAGTCAGGATTTTTTCTCCCTTACCTCCTATTTTTTCATTTATTGAGTATATTTTATACTAATCTATAATCTCCTACCCTATATTCCCTCCCTTTACATTAGTATTTATTCCTCTCTTCAGGCCTTAAGCCTCCCTCTCAGTTAATTCCTGTCAGGTTGTGTGTTGTCTGTTTTTTGGGGGTTAACTGTGTGACTGTTGTGTGGTTGTGTATTTTTGGACATTATTATGTCTAAGGAAGTGAAGGTCTCAGGCTTCAAGAAGTGTGACTCGTGCTGTCAGAAAATGTCTCTGACAGACGGTCACACTTCTTGTGTGTACTGCCTGGGGCCTTTACACCTGCAGGACTCCTGTGCCATTTGTCACTCCTTTAGCCAGAGAGTCCTGCAGGAATGAAGAAACAAATTGATTCTTCGTGGCTTGTTAAAGCCAGAGGGTTCTCCGACCAAGGCTGGGTCGGTTAAACCCTCTAAGCCATCTAAAGCCCAGGCTGTAGTTTCCAAGCCTTCGGCTGTGGCTCCGACTCCTTCGGAGTCGAGATCGGCTCCGGCCGGAGCCGATCTTTCCACTTTGGAACTTGTTGTGTTGGCGCCGTCTGGCTCCAACACACAGATACCCATTACTTTGTCGGCTCCGGCCGGAGCCGACGTGTCTTTATCCAGTATTGGAGCCGATAACTCTTCGGCTCCATCTGGAACCGAGGGGTCGTCGGCTCCGTTGGCTCCATCCAGGAAGAGATCTCGGTCTCCTTCCCTGGAGTCGATTCGTTCGGCTCAGGGATCTCCTCTTTTGTTGGAGCAGAGCCATCGGAGCTGATCTTCAAGATCTTCCAGGCTGTCAGACCACGATTTAGAGAGGGTGGTAAGCAGACTGTTGAAGTCACAGGCACTAGCCCAAATGCTCCATAGCCCGTCTCAACAGACGTCTGCTATTTCTCATCCCCCTGAACTTCCTCCTCCGACTCTCCTTCAGAGTTCGGAGCCGGAGCTTTTCGGAACGGGGACCGTGGGTACGCCGGAGCCGATACTTCCCCTTTCGGCTCCGACGTCTTTGGCTCCGATCTCCTCCATGAGACCTTCTTTGGAGGGATCCAGTCGTCGAATCTCCCTTGTCGGCTCCGAGGGGGCGATTGGCATCGGACCCTTGTCCGACCCTGCTCTCCCTCTTGGAGCTTCGGCATTGGTGAGCTCGGCACCGACATCGGCTTCGGAGCCTTCTCTTTCGGTGGGGCCGGGGATTCCTGTTTCTTCGGAGCGGGATTCTTCTGGCCTCCTGGGAGAGGAGCCTTCGAGGTGATGAGGAGTGTCCTAGCCCCTGAGCTAGGTCAATGGTCTATTCCTTTAGCTCCTCCATCTTCGGTGCCTGTTGATGTCTCTTGCCAGTCTCTTGCTCCCGGACCCAGAGATCCATCGCCCCAGGTTTCCCCATTGGGAATAACTTCCTCTTCCGAGGTTTCTCCTGATCCTGCAGCAGAACCCCCGCGTAAGAGGACGTGTAAGAGGAAGCACACAGATTCCCCTTGAGTCTACTACATCAGATACCGACTTAGATGAGTCGGAGGGTTCCCCATGGTCCCCCTCTGAAGATGTCTCCTTTTCAGACATCCTGGAACTCCTTAAGCAGAGGGGGAACTGGCCTTCCATTAACCCCTTCGAGGATGAGTCGGTATACCTGGAGGCTTTTGGATCTCGACCCTCCACTTCCTGGGTGTCTCCGCCTTTTGACCCACTCATGTAAGTAGTGGCTCGGAAGGCATGGGCAGCCCCGGATTCTGTGGAACCAGTTCCTAGGAGGCCCTCCAAATTTATTACAGCCCCTGCAGACAAACAGTTTCTTTCTAAGGGCGTCCCTGTTGATGCTATGGTGGTGGCGGCGGCCACCAAGAAGGAACTTGCTGATCCTTCTGTGCCTGTCCATCCTCCTAATAAGGATTCTAGGACCATGGATAGGTACGGCAAGCGGATGTTTTCTTCAGCGACCTTTGCTATGCATTCACTGAACTACCTTTGTCACTTTACCAGACTTCAGAGAGACATTCTCAAGGAACTAGGTGAAGTGGTTCAGGATCTTTCGGTGACTGGGGCTCAGAAAAAGATTGCCTCACAGCTAGGAATCCTCAATTCTTTGACTAACTCCTCCATGCGGCTCATTTCTTATGCAGCCGATGGGGCGAGTAGGGCCGCAGGCACAGGAGTGGCACTTAGGCGTCAGGCCTGGATGCGGCTTTGTAATTTTGCAAACCCCTTTAAGGCGTCCTTCACCAATACTCCCTTTGACGGTTCGGCTTTGTTCGGGCCTCAGGTGAAGGATACTTTGACCAGGTGTGAACAAGACGGCAAGACCCTTTCTGCGAGGAGTCCATTTCTCCACCCCTTCAAGACCCTATCCAAAGGGTCAGAAGGGAGGGAAAATGTGGTTCCGTAAATCTCAAGGAGTCACGCTGGACACACGTGGTCAGTTTACCCCCAGAGGCAGAGGGGGTAATAATAATAGGCGCCGCCCTAGGGGCAGAGGGGGTCCGCAGAATCAGGGTAGCAGGGAGACTCTCCCTGATAAACCCTTCCAGCATCCCTGAGGTGTTGCCCGACTGTCCACCCTTGGAGGCAGTCGGGGGAAGATTGTCACTGTACCCAGTAGCCTGGCATTCCCTTTCTCAAGACAAATGGGTACAGTCGATCATATCTGAGGGCTACAATATCCCTTTCGAGAGGTATCCCGTTCCTCATCAATCCCTTCCAGACGTCTCACCTGGTCTAAAGGAATTGGCAAAGCAGGAGGTATCAAAGCTCCTAGCAAAAAGAGCCGTCCAAATAGTGCCAGCAGACCAAGTAGGATCCGGCATCTACTCAAGATTCTTTTTGGTCCCCAAAAGGACGGGAGATTGGAGACAAATTTTAGACCTCAGCAAACTAAACAAGTTTGTCAAGAAGGCAAGGTTCCGGATGGTCACGCTTCAGTCCATTCTACCCTTTTTGGGCAAGGACAACTGGATGTGCTCAATAGACCTTCAGGATGCGTACTATCATATAAAGATTCACAGGCGCTCCAGAAGGTTTCTCCGCTTTCGGCTGGGGTCCAGTCATTTTCAGTTCAGAGCCCTGCCCTTTGGCCTCACTACAGCCGCCAGAGTGTTTACCAAATGTATGGCAGTGGTTACGGCTCATCTGAGACGTCAAGGATTCCAGGTGTTTCCGTATCTAGATGACTGGCTCCTCTCCGCCACCACCAGGCATCAACTTCTCAAGGCCAGAGACTACACTCTGCAAACCTGCAAACAATTGGGGATTTCAATAAACTTCGAAAAATCTTCTCTGTCGCCTTGACAATCTATTACCTTTATACCCGCAGAATTAAACACGGTCAGTATGTCAGCCAGACTCACAAAGCAAAGAATTCTGGACATTCAGAAGTATGTTCGGATCATATTACTCAGCAAGAAGATCAGAGCCAAATTTGTCCTGAAGGTTCTGGGTCTTATGGCTGCGGCCATTGTTCTACTGCCATTAGCCCGCTTCCACATGCGTCTTCTGCAGTGGATGTTGTTCACTCAGTGGTCATTCCAGCAGCTCCCCATGAGTCACGAGATTTTTGTAACGCAGTCGTGCAAGAGTCATCTAATCTGGTGGATGTCTTCTCCTCTGCTCCATCAGGGCCGACTGTTTGTGCCCCCAGTTCCGGTTGCCACAGTCACTTCGGATGCCTCTCTAATCAGGTGGGGGGGGCATTATCAGGGCAGGATGGTCCATGGGACTTGGCAACCCATAGAATACCATCTGCACATAAATGTCCTAGAGATGAGAGCAGTGCTTTTAACGTCGCAAGCCCTCAACGACTTTCTTCCCTTAGGGACTATTGCAGTTCAGACGGACAACATGTCTGTAGTCTGGTATATCAACAAGCAGGGTGGGACCAGGTCCTACCCACTGTGTCGAGAAGCTCTCAGACTTTGGCAATGGGCGATCTCATCTCATCGGTTTCTGATAGCAACGCATATCCCCGGGAGATCCGACCTCTTAGCGGACAGACTGAGCAGAGCTATTCTCATGCCACATGTGTGGTCTCTCAAGCAATCGGTAGTGGACGAGATATTTCAAAAGTGGGGCTTCCCTTCCTGCGACCTTTTTGCTACACCCCATAACAGCAAATGCCCGGACTTCTTCACCCTTTTTCCTCTACCAGGCCATTCCCCGAGAGACTCTCTAACTCAGGATTGGCCCCGGGGACTTCTGTATGCCTTTCCTCCATTTCCACTGATACCACAACTTATTCAGAAAGCTACCGTATTGAGAGCCAAGTTGATCCTCATTGCCCCTTACTGGCCTCGACAAATTTGGTTTCCGTCCCTGCATCGTCATCTCCTGGCGCAGCCTTGGCATCTGGACCCAGTTCCAGACCTTCTGACCCACCAGTCGGGTCAACCACACCGGGCCATTCGTTCTCTCAACCTCACTGCTTGGTTGCTCCACTTCCTTCCTTAGCCAGGCTTCCTATGATCTCTAACCCCATTAGGAATATCATAGTAGCTTCTCTAAAGTCCTCCACCAGAAAGATTTATGCTAGTAAGTGGAAACGCTTTTCTTTCTGGGCAAAGTCCAAACACTTAGATCCCTTTACTGCTCCAGTGCATTCAGTTCTGGATTTCTTAGCAGAGATTTTTCAATCAGGGTCTTCTGCTTCTACAGTTAAAGTCCAATTGGCAGCAATCTCTAATTTTCATGTTGGTTTAGCAGATCAAAACATAATGTCCCACAAACTTTGCAAAGCCTTTCTCAGAGGTATATTTCTCCTGAAGCCTCCAATCAGAGATCCCCCTCCGCAGTGGGATTTGAACTTAATGCTGGCATCCTTGATTCTATCCCCCTTCGAACCGGCTGCTACATGCTCCTTAAAGTTTCTTTCCTGGAAAACAATTTTCTTGGTGGCTATTACTTCAGCTAGAAGGGTTTCTGAACTTCAGGCCCTTTGTGTCCGTTCCCCTTACTTGGTTTTTCACAAAGATAGGGTAACTTTAAGACCTAATCCATCTTTTTTGCCCAAAGTTGCTTCCCAGACGAATATTAACCAATCTATTGATTTACCAGTTTTTTTCCCTAATTATTCAGACAAAGCTGAACAAAGACTTCATTGCTTAGATGTCCATCGTCAACTCAGATATTATTTGGACAGAACTAAACAATTCAGAAAATCTGATCAACTATTCCTTTCTTATGCAGAGAATAGAAAAGGTCTCCCAGTCTCTAAAGTGACCTTATCCAGATAGCTGTCTTCTATCATTTCTTATGTTTATCATCTTAGAGGCAAGCAACTGTCCTCAAAACCAAAAGCACATTCTACCAGGAGCCTATCCACATCCACAGCCTTTCAGGATAGGCTATCTATTGATACCATTTGTGCAGCAGCCACTTGGGCCACTCCTCACACCTTTGTCTCTCATTACAAATTGGACTTGGCCTCCAGGGACAGGGCTAGGTTTGGTTCCACAGTTCTCAAGAGTCTGTTCCATTGAGCCACCCAGGATAGAGGTGCTAGGACGAGTCCCATCCAGCAGAATGAAGGCGAGTTTGACAACTTAACATTTAGAAGTTATGTACATACCATAACGTTCCATGTTAGTTGTCTTCTCTCGCCTTCTTTCTTGCGTCCCTTCCTCCTTCCCCCTGGCCTGGACTGATCTTGAGGTTGTACCTTCCTTTTGTTGGGGTGTTGTCACTCTTTCCATGAGTTCACAGTAGGAAGAGTCATTATTGTTAGTGGCCATCGGCCTAGTTTCTCCTACATTTAGTATCTTCTTCCTTGGGAAGAAGTGTTTTTTGGCAGGGTTTTTCTTCTAGCTACCAAACGAGATCTGAGGTAGTCACACCTTGCATCATGGGATATAGGGTTGCCTCGAGCTAGTAAAATGAGTTCTCGAGCTTAGCAAGTGCCGAGTCGGAGCCGAGGATCGGCTCCGAACCCATCCAGCAAGAAAGAAGGCGAGAGAAGACAACTAACATGGAACATTATGGTATGTACATAACTTCTAATTATCGAATACTCATGTATTCGAAAACGTAATAGTCGACCTCTAATTGTCAAAAACGTCAAAAGTCAAACTTTTCAATGGAGATCTCCGTACAGTGCGGAAATGGAAGATGTTAAGTTGTCTATCTCGCCTTCATTCTTGTTGGATGGGTTCGGAGCCAAACCTCAGCTCCGACTCGGCCACTCTAAAAGCTCGAGAGCTAGTTCCACCGGCTCGAGGCTCCCCTATATCACACAATGCTAGGCGGTAACTCCTCAGATCTCGTTTGCCGCTATAGCGATCTAGGTGCTCTTCCAACCGGCTCTTCAGGTTAGTTGCTTAGAACTAAGTTTAACTAAAGTAGACCCCCTTTTAAGTTAATTTTTCTTTATATTTTTACTAAATTAGGTAGTTTCTTACCATCCCCTTCCAAATTCTTCCCCTTTTTCCAAAAAACTCTCAAGAGTTCTTCCCTTGGGCCTTTAGGCCCCGTCCCTCCCTTCCTAGTAGTTGGGGTGACTGTCTTTTTTTGTAGGGAATTATTTGATTTATTTAGTTTAATTTAATTTTCAATTAGTGTAATCTGTGTGTGTGTGTGTGAGTGTGAGTGATTACACTTTTTCTTCTTTAGAAATGTCTAAAGAATCAAAGGTCTCAGGCTTTAAGAAGTGTGACTCGTGCTGTCAGAAGATGTCTCTGACAGACGGTCAGACTTCTTGTGTATACTGCCTGGGACCTTTGCACCTGCAGGACTCATGTGCTGTTTGCCATGGTTTCAGCCCTAGAGTCCTGCAGGAGCGAAAAAATAAACTCATTTTAAGGGGCTTATTAAAGCCTGAGGGTCCCCCGACACTATCTTCGGGGAAACCGACACTATCTTCGGGGAAACCCTCCAAGCCTACCAGACCGTCGGCTCCAGTGTCTGAGTCGTCCCCTGGGGCTTCAAAGTCTGTTCGAACATCGGCTCCGGCCGGAGCCGATGATTCTCGAACACATATTTCTACTGTTTCCTCGGTTCCGGCCGGAGCCGAGGTAGACATCGCTGAGTCGGCTCCGATAAAGTTATCGGAACCGACTTCCAGGAAGAGGTCAAGGTCATCATCTATCAGCTCCGTTCATTCGGCTCCAGCATCGCCATTGTTGTCTGAATGGAGCCATAGATCTCACTCCTCTAGGTCATAGAGACTGTCAGATCATGACCTTCAGAGGGTGGTGAGTCGACTTCTCAAGTCCGAGGCATTGGCCCAAATGCTTCAGAGCCCGACAACAGTCGACGGCTATTCCTGTCACTCAAAATGTTCCTCCTCTGACTCCTTTGAGTTCAGAGCCGGGGCGGCTCGGACCCGAGACTGTGGCTGCGTCGGAACCGATACCTTTGTCTTCGGTGCCGTCGTCTGCTCCGATTTCTTCTCTGGAGGAATCTCGGCGCCGGACTTCCCTCGTCGGCTCCGAGGGGGCGAGTGGCATCGGACCCTTGTCCGACCCTGCTCTCCCTCTCGGTGCTTCGCGCTGGTGGGTTCGGCTCCGACATCGGCCTCGGAGCCATTACTGTCAGTGCCGGGGGAGATTTTCAGCTTTTCGGAGCGGAGATCTCTGGCTCTGCCTGACAGGGGTGCCTTCGAGGTCATGAGGAGTGTGTTAGAACCTGGTTCAACCCCACAGTCGGCTCCATCTGCCCCTCCTTCCACGGTGCCTGTGGTGATTTCTTCTCACCCCCTCATCCCGGATCGTAGAGAGCCAGCTCCTCAAGTTTCCCCAGTGGGGATCTCCTCCTCTTCCGAGGCCTCTCCTGACCTGGTAGGAGAGCCCCCTAGGAAGAGGCAGTGCAAGAGGAAGCACATTGACTCCCCTGAGTCTGTCACCTCTGACACTAATTTAGAGGATTCTGAAGGTTCCCCTCGTTCCCCCTCTGAAGATGTCTCCTTTGCGGACATCCTCGAAATCTTAAAACAGAGGGGGAATTGGCTAGCCCTCAACCCTTCAGAGGATGAATCGGTGTATCTTGAGGCATTTGGCTCTCGCCCTTCCACCTCCTGGGTGTCCCCTCCCTTTGACCCCCTTATGCAAGTGGTGGCAAAGAAGGCCTTGATGGCTCCTGACTCAGTGGAACCCACCCCCAGGAGACCATCAAAATTTATCACTGCCCCCAAGGACAAAGAATTCTTGACCAAAGGCATCTCTGTTGATGCTATGGTGGTGGCTGCGGCCACCAAGAATGAGCTAGCTGATCCTTCAGTGCCTGTTCATCCTCCTAACAAGGAGTCTAGGACTATGGACAGGTACGGGAAGCGGATGTTCTCGTCAGTGACCTTTTCTATGTGCTCGCTGAATTACCTGTGTCATTTCACTCGTCTTCAGAGGGATTTGCTCAAGGAAGCGAGTGAAATGTTAAAGGATCCAACAGCTGCAGGTTTTCAGGATAGGATGAACTCTCAGCTGGCGACCCTTAACTCAATAGTTAACTCCTCCATGCGCCTCCTTTCATATGCGGCGGATGGAGCGAGTAGAGCGGCAGGTACAGGTGTGGCCTTACGTCGGCACACCTGGATGCGGCTATGTAACTTTGCGGACCCTTTCAAGGCGTCCTTCACTAACTCCCCCTTTGATGGATCATCCCTCTTTGGTCCTCAAGTGAAGGAAACCCTGACTAGGTGCGAGACTGAAGGCAAGACTCTCTCTGCCGTGGGAGTCCATTTTTCTACTCCTTCTAGGCCTTACCCCAAAGGCCAGAAAGGGGGAAAGATGTGGTTCCGCAAGCAACCACAGGGAGTTTTGCCTGACGCACAGAGTCGATTCCCCTCTAGAGGCAGAGGGGGAAACAATAATGGTGGACGCCGTCCTAGAGACAGAGGGGGCCCACAGAATCAGGGCAGTTGAGAATCCTTCTCTGACAAGCCCTTTCAGCATCCCTGAGGTGTTGCCCAGCTGTCCACCTTCGGAGGCAGTCGGGGGAAGATTATCTCTGTATCCAAAAGCCTGGCTTTCCCTCACTCAAGACAAATGGGTACAGTCTATAATTTCCGAAGGCTACAGAATCCCTTTCTTTCGCATTCCAAAACAGACAGGAAAATCCCTTCCAGACGTTCCACCCAGTCAAAGGGAGCAAGCAGCACTAGAAATTAAAAACCTGCTGGCAAAAAGAGCCATTCAACCAGTTCCAGCAGACCAACAAGGATCCGGAATCTACTCCAAATAAATTCTTTTTGGTTCCAAAGAAAACAGGAGTCTGGAGACCCATTTTGGATCTCAGCAACTTGAACAAGTTTGTCAAGAAAACAAAATTTCGGATGGTCACGCTGCAGTCCATTCTGCCTCTTTTGGGCCGAGACAACTGGATGGGCTCTATAGATCTCCAGGATGCGTACTATCACATCAGAATGAGCCGACGCTCCAGGAGATTCCTCCGCTTCAGGCTGGGAACCAGTCATTTCCAATTCAGGGCCCTGCCCTTTGGACTCACTACAGCCCTCTGAGTGTTTACCAAATGCATGGCAGTGGTCGCCTCTCATCTGAGACGGCAAGGATTCCAAGTGTTTCCGTATTTAGATGACTGGCTCCTTACAGCCCCCACCAAGCATCTTCTGCTTCTTGCCAGAGATTACACCTTTCACACACGTCCAACACTAGGCATTTCAGTAAATTACGGAAAGTCTATCTTGTCGCCTTGTCGTGTTATTACCTTCATAGGCGCAAATCTAGACACAGTCAACATGTCAGGCAGACTCACAGAGCAGAGAATAGCAGACATACACAGACAAGTCTCTCTTGTCTTGCAGAGCAAAAAGATCAAAGTCAGACTGATCCTGAAGGTCTTAGGGATAATGGCGGCTGCTATCCCTCTCCTCCCTTTAGCCCGATTCCACATGAGAATATTACAATGGATGCTCTTCATACAATGGTCATACCAGCAACTTCCAATGTCCCATTCCATTGCGATAACACAATCGTGCAGGAATCATCTTTCTTGGTGGATCACATCCCCCCAGCTCTTCCTAGGGAGACCCTTTGTTCCTCCCCCTCCGTTTGCTACACTGACAACGGACGCCTCCCTGATCGGGTGGGGGGGCATTACCAGGGCAGGACGGTCCAAGGCATGTGGCAACCTTTCGAACGCCACTTGCACATAAATGTCCTAGAGATGAGAGCAGTGCTTCTAGCGTTGCAAGCCCTACAAGACTCTCTTCCCAAAGGGACTATAGCAATTCAGACAGACAATATGTCTGTAGTGTGGTACATCAACAAACAAGGCGGAACCAGATCCTACCCCCTATGTCGAGAGGCACTCAGACTGTGGCAATGGGCGATTTCCTCTCAGCGGTTTCTGTTAGCAGCACATTCCGGGAAGTCCAATGTGATTGCGGACAAATTGAGCAGAGCTATTCTCATGCCTCACGAGTGGTCTCTGAAGAATTCAGTGTTGGAGAAAGTTTTTTGAAAGTGGGGCCGGCCTTGCTGCGACCTTTTCGCTACTCCCCAAAACAGCAAGTGCGACGATTTTTTCACCCTCTTTCCCCAACCAGGCCACCCCAGCAGAGACGCTCTAGTCCACGATTGGCCCCGGGGACTTCTGTATGCTTTTCCTCCCTTCCCACTGATATCTCAACTAATACAGAAAGCCATCGCTCAGAAAGCTTCCATGATCCTCATTGCCCCTTACTGGCCTCGACAGGTTTGGTTCCCATTTCTTCACCATTATCTGTTGGAGCAACCCTGGCATCTGGACCCAGTTCCAGACCTCTTGACCCATCAGACGGGTCAATTGCACCACTCCCTCCCTTTTCTGAACCTCACAGCGTGGTTTCTCCAATTCCAACTCTAGCCAGGCTTCCTCTAATATCTCACTCAGTTCGAGATATTTTGATAGCCTCTCATAAATCTTCCACTCAGAAGATTTATCATAGTAAGTGGAAACGCTTTTCCTGTTGGGCACATTCAAAGGATATAGATCCTTTCACTGCTTCCATTCAATCAGTTTTGGACTTTCTAGCCGAACTTTTCCACTCTGGTTCATCTCCGTCTACCATCAAAGTTCAATTGGCAGCTATATCTAACTTTCATGTTGGAGTCTCAGAGTCCTCCATTATGTCTCACAAACTCTGCAAAGCCTTTTTAAAGGGAGTTTTTCTCCTCAAACCACCTATCAGGGATCCTCCTCCTCAATGGGATCTCAACTTGGTTCTGGCGTCCTTAATTCTTTCCCCCTTTGAACCTGCGGCTTCATGCTCAATGAAGTTACTATCCTGGAAAACACTCTTTTTGGTAGCTATTACTTCAGCCAGAAGAGTCTCTGAACTCCATGCTCTGTGTAGTCGGTCCCCTTATCTTTTGTTTCATAAGGATAGGGTGTCCTTACGTACTAACCCGTCCTTTTTGCCTAAGGTAGATTGACCGGCAAATTTGAATCAAACTATTGATCTTCCTGTGTTCTTTCCTAATTATTCGAACAGATCAGAACAAAAATTACATTGGTTAGACGTTCATCGCCAACTTAGGTACTATTTAGACAGGACAAAACAATTCAGGAAGACTGATCAACTGTTTGTTTCCTATGCAGAAGGTAGAATGGGCCTTCCAGTTTCTAAGGTATCTCTTTCTAGATGGCTTACTTCATTGATTACCTTTGTGTATGAGATCAGACATCAACAGTTACCAACCAAACCCAGGGCTCATTCAACTAGAGCTTTGGCCACATCTATAGCTTTCCAAGACAGACTGCCTATTGATTCGATTTGTTCTGCAGCTACTTGGGCTTCTCCCCATACTTTCATTACTCATTATAAGTTGGACTTAGCCTCTAGGGACCGAGCCAACTTTGGTTCCACTGTACTCAAGAGTCTGTTCCGATAGGCCACCCGGGACAAGGTGCTAAGGACGCGGTCCCATCCAGCAAGAATGAAGGCGAGATAGACAACTTAACATTTAGAAGTTATGTACCTACCATAACGTTCCATGTTAGTTGTCTTCTTCTCGCCTTCCCCCTAGCCTGGACAGACCTGGAGGAGGTTGTTTTGTGACCTTTCTATCCTTTTCTCCCACACTTTACCACATATATATATATATATATATATATATATATATATATATATATATATATATATGTTTTCCTCTGTTAGGTTTAGGAACCTCACAGTCAGCCTATAGAGGTGGGTTACCTTTTTTCCATATATAGTGGAATTTTTCTAGCTGGGCCTAGCTTACAAACGAGATCTGAGGAGTTACCGCCTAGCATTGTGGGATATAGGGGAGCCTCGAGCCGGTGGAACTAGCTCTCGAGCTTTTAGAGTGGCCGAGTCGTAGCCGAGGTTCGGCTCCGAACCCATCCAGCAAGAAAGAAGGCGAGAAGAAGACAACTAACATGGAACGTTACGGTAGGTACATAACTTCTAATTTTCCATTGTCTGCACTGTATGGTGATCTTGGAGTTGGTATATTTAAGTAGCGGGGGTGTGGGGGGGTGCAGCATTTAAATGGTTTGTTTGGGTGGGTTTTTGTACTTTTTTTGTTGTTCGATGTTTGACGGTTTCGACAATTAGGGGTTGACTATTACATTTTTGAATACATGAGTATTCGATAACGTAATATAGACCCCTGTAAAGTGTAACCTTTCCATAAAATAAAAATATCATCGATAAAACAAAGATAACATGAGATGTGCTGCATGAAATTTCAGTTGTTGAACACAAAATCCTCTTTCCACTTGCTCAGGGCTACGTTCGCTATGCTGAGAGCCATCGATGCCCCTATAGCTGTTCCAGTCTTTTGCTTGTAATATTTTCCATTGAAAGTAAAGAAGTTAAAATCCAGTACCAAATTAATGAGCTTACTTAACTTTTCTAGCTGTGCTTGTGTACCATTATGATGTCTTTTAAAATAATCCACAACTGCTTTTATGCAGTAATTGTGAGGAAACACAGTATATAATGACTCTACATTGATTGTTAGCAAGATGCTGTCAGCTTCAACAATAATTTTTCTTATTTTTCTCAAGAAGTCCATAGAATCTTATATATATGATCTGTTCTTCTCGGCTAGGGGTTTCAGTAGATAATCTACGTATATGGCCGTTGCGTCCGTAAGGGATTCCCCCGCTTGATACCTTTGGCCTGTATGGTGGGTTACCTTTATTTTTATGAGGTTTTGGTATTCCAAAAAACTTAGGCAAGCGCAGGCATGGGGTCCATAAATAATCATACAGATTCTCTGTAATCAGACCTTCTTCATATAATGCTGTAAGGTTTCTATTAAAAAAAAAAGTCTTCATCCTGGCCAATTCACCACTCCAACCCCAAAAACATTAACACAGACAGCATTGAATGCAATTCAACTCCTATCTCACTTATTTTATTCTATCACTAATCACAGACAAAGCACAAACTCCCCTCAGATCCCCGGGTCCTCTAGATAACAACACTGATAATTTTTCTTTTCATACTGTACAGACTTCCATAATACGACAACTGTTCAACAAATATATACCAACTACCCTAGCAGCTGACAAATTACCTGCCAAATGCCTAAAACTAGCAGCAGATGCCCTTTTCTACCCTATTTCTTTACTTATTAACTGTACAATTATAGGAAAAATATATCCCAGACATATGGAAAACAGCATACATCATTCCCCTTCATAAAGGAGAAAGCTTAACTGAAGTCTCAGACTACAGACCTATAGCACTTCTATCTCCCTTATCCAAAATACTTGAAAAAGGTATCCATACCCAACTCATTAATCACCTCACCAAAACAACCTTCAGCAAATGTGCAACATGGCTTTCATCCCAATCTCAATACCTCAACTGCCCTCCTTAGTTTTACCAGTACTATTAATATGTACAGAAAGGAAGACAAGCTAGTATCTTCTATCTTCATAGATCTAGCTAAAGCATTTGATACTACTTCTCACTGAGCTATCCTCTTTCTGACTTGGTTGCTTTTCATTATCAGGGTTAGTCAGCATGCAGTTAAATGTCAGCAGAAACTTCCCCTCTCTTGCCATTCATTGTAGGAGTCCCACAGGGATCTATCCCAATGATTAACTACTATTTAACATCTTTACAAATAAACTACAAACAACAACCAACCTAACATCAGATTTTATGTAGTCCTATCTCGCCATAATTCTTGCTGGATGGATCCAGAGCTGATATTCAGCTCCGACTCAGCTGATACTAAAGCTTGAGAGCTTTTACTGGCTCAAGGCTAGCCCCTATCCCATGGTGCCTCACGGCAAATCCCTGGATCTCGTTTGCCGCAAAAGCTTCGAGGTTGTGTCTTACTGGCTCGTTGGCTAAGTAAAACTTTTTTTTACTATATTTAGTCTTTTCCTACCTTTTTCTATCATATATATATATATATATATATATATATATATATATATAGTTTCTTGTCTCTTGTGTGACTGTTTCTGAAAGTTATTCAACCCCTATTCCCCCCTTAGGACTGTATGGCCTGTTTAAGTTAGAGGACCTTTCCTCCCTGTGTGTGTGTGTGTGTGTGTGTGTGTGACTGTTTAAAAAAAAAAAGTGATCTTCTTCTCTTCTCACCTTTATTGTTGTTAATACCTTTACTGTTGTTATCTATCTGTCTTCATTTCTAAGAATGTCAAAAGATAAAGATAAGGCTAGAAAATTGGACCCTCCAGACCCAAAGGTCTCAGAGCCCGACCCCCTTACCGACCACTGTTCCTCTGACGACTGCTTCACTGTCAGAGCCTATTACATCAGGTTCCTCTGTCTTGGACCCTTCGGCTCCGGGGATTCAACCTGTTTTCTTGGAGCCAATTGCTATATCTCCTCAATGGCTCAGTCTGGAGCCAAGGGTTCTGGGAGCCAGTGCTCTCGTGTCGACTCTGAGGGGGACAGTCACCCTGGGTTCTTGTCCCTCTCAGAGCCTTGGCTCGACTCAGCTCGGCTCCCACTTCTACTTCAGATCCATTTCCTCTTGCTAGGAGTTGACCATCCGCCCCGTTGGAGCGGAGGTCTTCTTTGGAGAGGGGGGGGTTAAGGCTTCCAAAGCTATAGAGAAGGCTTTATCCCCTGCCAAAGCCATTCCTTTGGAACCTGTGTCCCACCAGCAGCAGACAGCAACCTCTTTTCCCCTGCCACCCCCACAGCGTAGGGAACCAGAGGACCAAGTAGCCCACATTGGAGGTGCCCCCTCTTCCGAGACCTCCCCAGATAATCCCACTGGAGAGCTCCCTTGGAAAAGGCTGTGTAAGAGGAAACATGTCGACTAACCTGAGTCTGTCATGTCAGACACTGATTTAGAGAAATCAGAAAGGTCCCCTAGATCTCCCTCTGAGGATGTCTCATTTTCTGACATCCTAGAAATCCTTAGACAGAGGGGTGATTGGAAGACCTCTAACCCTACTGAGGATGAATCAGTGTATCTTGAGGCCTTTGGCTCCCAACTTTCTACCTCCTGGGTGACGCCGCCTTATGACCAACTTTTGGGGGTCATATCACAGAAAGCATGGACCTCTCCGGATTCAGTAGAAGCCGTCCCAAGGAGGCCAAACAAATTTATGACAGCACCTGAGGACAAGTCTTTCCTTAGTAAGGGAGTTCCAGCTGATGCTATGGTGGTAGCAGTGGCCACCAAGAAGGAATTATCTGAGATGTCTTCTAATATCCATCCTCCTAACAAGGAATCCAGGATAATGGATAGGTACGGGAAGCATGCTTTTTCTTCAGTAGCATTTTACATTAAGATCGCTGAATTACCTAACTCATTTTACTTGTCTTCAGAGGGATCTCCTGAAAGAGTTAGGAGATACCCTCCAGGGTTCAGTAGCTCCGGGTTCCATGGATAAGGTTTCTATGCAGCTCTCCACCCTTACTTCCATAGCTAACTCCTCCATGTGGCTAATCTCATATGCGGCAGATGGAGCGAGTAGGGCAGCCGTAGCAGGAATATCCTCAGAAGACATTAGTGGATGCCTGTTTGTAATTTTACAGAATCCTTCAAGTCTTCCTTCACTAATGCTCCCTTTGATGGTTCATCTCTTTTTGGACCCCAAGTGAAAGAGACTTTGACTAGGTGCGAGCAGGAAGGGAAAACCTTATCTGCCATCAGAGTCCGTTTCTCTCTCCCATCCAGACCCTATCCCAAGGGTAATACAGGAGGGAAAATGTGGTTCCGCAAATCCCAAAAAGGTTTCCCTCAGGCACAAGGTCAAACCTTCCCCAGAGGCAGACGGGGAGGATATAATGGAAGATGCCGCCCTCGCGGCAGAGGAGGTCCGCAACATCAGGGAGACAGAGAAGCTTTCTCTGATTGTCCCTTCCATTGACCCTGAAGGGTTGTCTGACTGTCCATCTCTGGAGGCAGTCGGGGGTCGTATATCGCTGTACCCAAGCGCCTGGCTAACTATCACTCAAGATTGTTGAGTACACACAATAAAATCCAGAGGTTATCTGATTCCCTTTATTTCTGAACCCCCAACAAACTGGTCTCTACCAGACGTACCACCCATTCATCTAGACCGTGCAACATCAGAGGTCATCTCGCTGCAAAAAAGAGTCATAGGTTCATAGGATCATAGATCAGTACTAAGCTAACTGCCCTTGAGAGCCATTTTAAGCCTAGCCAATTATCCCTTGTGAGACTCAAACCCTGCACCTTGTGCTTGCAAGGCAAACACCTTAACCATTAGGCCACCCTCCCAACCCTGATCCAAGAAGTCCCTGCAGAGGAAGTAGGATCCGGAACTTACTCTCGATTCTTTTTAGTCTCAAAAAAGACAGGGGACTGGAGATCAATTCTAGATCTCAGCAGGCTCAACAAGCATGTAAGGAAATCGAAGTTCCGAATGGTCACTCTGTAGTCGATATTTCCCTTTATCAGGAAAGACAACTGGATGTGCTAAGTCAATTTCCAGGATGCATACTACCACATCAAAATGGACAGGTGCTCAAGGAGACACTTACACTTCCGTCTGGGAGCCAGTCATTTTCAGTTCAGAACACTGCCCTTTGGCCTCACTACAGCCCCCAGAGTGTTTACCAAATGCACGGCAGTGGTAACGGCTCACCTGAGACGTCAAGGATTCCAGGTGTTTCCGTACCTAGATGACAGGCTCCTCACTGCTACCACCAAGTATCAACTCATAATGACCAGGGACGAGACTATCCTTGTGCACCAGTCTAGGCATCACTGTCAACTTGCAAAAGTCAGTCTTATCTCCCTCGCAGCACATTGTATATCTAGGCTCAGGAATAGACACAACCACCATGTCAGTAAGGCTAACACAGGAAAGAGTGGAATCTCTACGCAGTCTGGTCAGATCCTTGCTAAACAAACAAAGAGTTCAGGACAGAGTAGTCCTTCAAGTCCTAAGGACTATGGCATCCGCCATCCTATTAGTTCCTCTTGCTTGCCTACCCATGAGGATTCTCCAATGGCTGCTATTTGCACAATGGTCGATGCAAGACCTTCTATTGTCTCACCAGATATTGATAACAAATGCATGCAGAAACGATCTGACAATGTGGTTACACGCAAAACAACTTATCCTAGGTTGTCCACTTGTTCCTCCCCAAGAGAAAGCAGTTTTGACCACGGATGCTACCCAGATAGGGTGGGGGGGCATTATCTGGGAATGACAGTCCAAGGTACTTGGCAGAACTACGAGAACCACTTGCACATCAATGTTCTGGAGATGAGAGCGGTGCTGTATGCATTGCAAGCACTTCACAGCTCCCTTCCCACTGGGACGATTGCGATTTAATCAGACATATCTGTCATGTGGTACATAAACAGGCAAGGGGGAACCAAGTCCTACCCGCTTTGCTGAGAGGCCTTAAGAGTTTGGAAATAGGCGATGGATACTCAACGCTTCCTGACAGCAACGCATATCCCGGGGAAATCCAACGTAATAGCAGACAAACTCAGCCGAGCAATTCTGATGCCTCATGAGTGGTCCCTGAATCCAATGATTGTGAAAGAGATCTTTCACAGATGGGGCCAGCCTTGATGCGATCTATTTACCACTCACCTGAACACCAAATGCAGCAGCTACTTTGCCCTTATTCCCCATCTGAGGATGTCAGCCAGGGATGCTCTAGTTCACGATTGGCCCCCGGGACTTCTTTATGCCTTTCCTCCTTTTCCACTCATCCCCAAAGTAATACAGAAAGCAAGATAGTTGAGAAGTAACTTGATCCTCATTGCTCCTTACTGGCCTCAACAAGTTTGCTTCCCTTTCCTGTGGCCCTTCCTCTTGGAGGAACCATGGATTCTGGACCTATCTCCAGATCTCCTGATTCATCAATCGGGACAGTTCCACCCCTCCATCCACAACCTCAAATTGACAGCATGGCTGCTCCAGTTCCACGAATAGCCAGGTGTATTCCTCTATCCCCTGTGGTCAAACACATTCTAATTTCATCCCATAAACCTTCCACTCAGAAACTATATTCCAGCAAATGGAAAAGGTTTTCCCTTTGGGATACGAATCGGGGCTTAGATCCATATACGGCTCCTTTAGAATCCATTTTATCCTTCCTAGCAATATGAATTTTTCATGAAGGAGCGGCAGCTGCTACAGTTAGAGTTCAATTAGCTGCTATTTCCAGTTTTCACTTTGGTTTCATGGGAAATCCAATCATGCAGCACTCCTTGTGTAAACCGTTTTTAAAAGGTGTTCTTCTTCTCAGGCCCCCAATAAAACAACCATTAGAACCCTGGAACTTAAACTTAGTCCTCTCATCTTTGATGTCTGCACCCTTTGAGCCATCCTCATTGTCAGACCTAAAATTGTTATCATGGAAAACATTATTTTTGGTAGCCATAACATCTGCTAGGAGAGTTTCAGAACTACAAGCTCTAACTATTCAACCTCCTTACATTATCTTTGACAAGGATAGAGTCTCTCTCAGGACAAACCATTCCTTTCTTCCCAAAGTATGCTCAGAGCACAATCTGAATACCACCATGAGCTACCTGTGTTCTTTCCAAACCACTGTAATAAATCAGAGTATAGACTACACCAGCTAGATGTTCACAGAATACTCAGGTTTTATATACACAGGACTAAAGAATTCAGGAAATCTGATCAACTTTTTGTTTCCTTTTCTGACAAAAGGAAAGGCTTGCCTGTTTCTAAGATTACTCTTTCAAAATGGCTTTCGCATTGCATATCCTTTGCTTATCAACAAGCTGGTAGGCAATTACCTGTCAAAGTTAAAGGTCACTCTGCTAGAGCTGTAGCTACTTCATGCGCCTTTAGATCTAGGCTACCAATTGATACTATTTGTGCAGCAGCTACTTGGGCAAGACCAGATATGTTTGTCACTCATTACAAATTGGATTTGGCCTCCTGGGACAGGTCATCCTTTGGGTCCACCGTGCTGAAGAGTCTCTTCGCTTGAACCACCCGGGATAAAGGTGCTAGGGACGCTGCCCCATCCAGCAAGAATTACGGCGAGATAGGACTACATAACATAAAGAAGTTATGTACTTAGCATAACGTTCCATGTTTGTAGTCCATCTCGCCTATATTCTTGCATCCCTCCCTCCAACCCCCTTCCTGTTTCTGGGGGATTTGGTGGACCATTCTGGTGCTGCCTGACATTGTTCTTTTGTTGTCCACCTGGGATGGATTATATTTCTAATCCTTTGCTGTATTTATACAGCTCATAGATTACTCTTACCTGATAGGTGTTTATTGCTTTCTAGCAAACTAGATCTGGGGATTTGCCATGAAGCACCATGGGATAGGGGCTAGCCTCGAGCCAGTAAAAGCTCTCGAGCTTTTGTATCATCCGAGTCGGAGCCGAATATTGGCTCCGAACCCATCCTGCAAGAATATAGGAGAGACTGACTACAAACAAGAAGCGTTATGGTAAGTACATAACTTCTTTTTATGCAATCTGCAGATGATTCCACACTCATCTGTTCTGTAGACGCACACTTTCAAAGCTACAAGAAATAACAAACCTCTCACCTCCTAGTTAATGCTAATAATACTAAGTTATGCTCTTTAGTCTTTCCACCAAAATATGCAGAACTAGCATCCTGTTTTCATATTTACTCCTCTAACAATACAAATATAGAAATAGTATCCCAAACAAAACTATAAATACATTCTAATTGATGAAAACCTTATGTATGACCTACAACTATCTCAAGTTATCAAAAAAAAAATGAAACTAGGGTCCCTCTATAGAATAAAGGTATATCTTACTGACAGTACTAAACAATCTGTAGCTAGAATGTATTTTCTGTCAACTCTAATGCATGCCTCACCAATTTGTACTAACGTAAATAAAACAGAAGTATCAAAAATAGAAGTAAGTTATAACAAATTCAGCAAATTTGCTACAAATTCTCCATACAGAGCACACTAATGCATCACACTAAGAAAATTATACTGGCTAG
Source organism: Protopterus annectens (assembly GCF_019279795.1). Classification (NCBI taxonomy): domain Eukaryota; kingdom Metazoa; phylum Chordata; order Ceratodontiformes; family Protopteridae; genus Protopterus; species Protopterus annectens. The sequence goes on along the minus strand of NC_056742.1, from coordinate 339,932,462 downwards.
AATTGCCACACTATTTAACATTTACCCAACTAATCACTGCTCATAAACTTATTTACATGCCACAGACATTTCCATCTTTTCTAAATACACTCCAGTTCTACTCTAACAATAGAAACCCAAGAACATCCAACAAATCCCACTTTACAGTTACCAAATCCTATAACAGTGTTGGTAACTCCCTCTTTTCCGCTTATATCTAAAATATATAGAACAGTATCCTTCACCCAGTCAGAATAACACAATCTATCATCCTTCATATCACATCTCAGACAGTAACTAAACAATACTTGGCTACTCTGCTATACCCAAGTCCCATCTATTTTGATTTACTAACATAAAACAACTTGATTAAATTCTAGCCTTTCATCTTTCTACTCCCTTCTCTTTCCTACATCTACCCCCACTATATCTCCCTATATACACTTTTCACTCTACACCTAAATGCACACTTTTCTCACACTAGACCTCACCCTCCTTTAACTTTCTCACTTTATAGCTACACTCACACTTCTCTTACTAAAGATTTCCTCTGCTCTAACACTGCCCCTCAACTATATATCTGATGTTGTCAGTCTTCATTCTATCCTCACATAGGATTTTGGATCTGATCTGTTGGATCTGACTCGGCCGATGCTACAGCTTGCAGCCATCGGATCTCTCGAGCTTCTGCTTACCCACAAAGCACCCTGCCAAATACCGTAGATCTTGTTTGCCACTTCTAGTGAACAGACATGGTCTACCAGTCTCTCTTGAGCTGTATTAGATAAGTAAAGTTTTTTTTCTTTGAAAATTCCTCTATTAAATTTTTTTTTTCCTCCTTATCTTACCTTTTAGTCCTTAATGTTTACTGTTTCTGGTTTACAATCTATCTCCTTTCTGTATTCTCCCTTGCCCTTATGACTGTCATATTTCCAACATACCATTGTTGATATTTCCTTGCCTCCTGTTCTCCTCTACTGGACTTTAGGGTTGCAATCTTTTTGTCTTTTTTTCTTCAGTCTCCTTTCCTACTTGGTACTGCTAGATACTATCATTAGTATCTCCCTCTTTCTTACGACTTTGTCGTAGTTCTTCTTACCATCGGTGGTATTCCTTCTCCTTCTTTCTTCAGCCTGTTAAAAAAAAGTTAGATCTGATGTTGTCAATCTTCACTCAATCCTTGCTTAGTTCCGAGCCTTGGAACCAAATTGGCCATTTTTCCAGCTCACGCCTCCCAAAACTGTCGAGCTAGGATCTACCCAAAATGCCCCTCATTAAATTACCTCAGATCTTGTTTGCTGCTTCATGGTGTCAGATGCTTTCAACTAATCTCTCAAGCCTTGGCACTATATTATTGTGAGTTTCTTACATTTTTGTCCTTATCTCCATCTTTCTATAATTGTATAATTCTTCTATATTTCCACCCTTTCCTCCTTCATATTTAGTGCATAAGTGACTGTTTTCTTCCCCTTACCTCACTGTCTACCATTAGGTAGTCTAAAGCACCATTGTTGGTACTTCCTTTCCCCCTCCTTCTTTACCACAGGATAATCTCTATTACCATTGTTGGTAATTTTTCTCTTTTCCATTCTTTCAAAAAAAAAAAAGGAGACTTTTTCTTTCTGTCTCTCTTTCCTCTTTGTGTGCACATGTGTGTGTGTGTGTGTGTGTGTGTGTGTGTGTTTGTGTGTATGTGTGTGTGTGTGTGTGTGTGTGTGTGTGTGTGTGTGTGTATATGTGTGTGTGTGTGTGTGTGTGTGCTCTTCTCCATTCTTTCAAAAAAAAAGAGACGTTTTCTTTCCTGACAGCGAGTGGATTGCCTCCATCATCAGTTCCAAGCCAGCTTAGCTCTGGAGACGGTCCTTCCTCACATCCATTCAGATTCCTCTTCCAACTCCAACCAAGATTTTGGAGCCCCTGGTACCGACTTTCCTAGCTCTGACTGTCTCGGTGCCAGTTAGAGCTCCTTCTCTAGCACTGATGCACCTATAATTGCCTTGAGCTCTTCCGGTTTGTTGCAACCAGACACCTCCTAAGGTCGAGGCTTCATTGTTGGTTCCCACGGGCAGGGTTCGACTTCGATACTTTCAGAGCCCTGCATGCCCCTTGGGGCCTCTGCATTCATAAGCTTGGCCTTGGTTTCTGCCTCGGAGGTGGATTCCTCAGTGCAGGGTGGGACCATGGTTCCAAAGGAGTGTATTTTGGTTCTGGGCTCCCATCCCTCTAAGGGGGGCCTGCCTTTCAGACCATGGAGAAGGCTTTGCCCATTGTGGACTCACGGTCTATGCCATCCCCTTGACTGGAGCTTCCTGTAGGCTCGTCCCTGACACAAAGGGCACAGAAGCTTCAGGAACGATCCACTGTGGTGATTTCTTCTTCGGATACCTCTCCAGAACATTCCACCGAAGAGGTACCTTCGAAGAAAAAGTGCAAGAGGAAGCACTTGAACTCCCTGGAAGAGTCTTTTACAGAGGATACTGATTTTGATGAAGGGAAAGGTTCCCCTAGGTCATTCCCTGATGATGTTTCCTTGGGGGACATCCTAGAAATTCTGAAGCAGAGGGGTGGCTGGACTTCCCTCCAACCTTCCAAGAGGAATCGGTGTACCTGGAGGCTTTTTGTGCCCAGCCCTGTACCTCTTGAATCTCTCCACCCACTGACAAGCTTATTAAACTGATCGCTGAGTGGGCCTAGAAGATTCCTGACTCCATCAAGCCGATCCCTAAGAGACCTGACTGGATTCTGTCTGCCCTTAAGGATGAACAACACTGGGCCAAGGGTGTTCCTGTAGATGTCATGGTGATAGCAACAGCCACCAAAAAGGAACTTGCAGAAGAAAGTCCTACTATCCATCCTTCTAACAAGGAATCTAGGACAATGGATTAGTTTGGGAAGTGAGTATACACTTCATCGACCTTTGCTCTCAGGTCCTTGAATTATATGGCAAACTTCACTAGGTTGCATAAAGATCTGATCAAAGAGCTTTCAGACACTCTCACAGGAGTAGTAGCTGAAGGGCTCCAAGATAAGGTTAGCTCGCCATCCCTTAAATCGATTTCCAGTTCATCCATGAGGCTAATTGCGCATTAAGCTGAGGGGATGACAAGAGCAGCAGGTTCAGGCATAGCCATCAGGAGACATGCCTGGATGTGCTTGTGTGACTTTGCAGAGCCATTTAAATCATCTTTCATCAATGCTCTGTTTGATAGATCATCCCTGTTTGGACCCAAAGTTAAAGACACACTAGCCAGATGTGAGAAAGATGGGAAGACTCTTTCTGTTGTGGGCGTACGCTTCTCCACTTCTCAGTGGCCCTACTCTGGGAACCAGAGAAGTGGGAGGCTATGGTTCAAAAAGATCCAAGGGCATTTCCAAGACTCACATGGCAAGGACTTACCCCACAGCAGAGGGGGAAGTAATAATGGAAGACACCGTCCGAGACAGAAGTGGCCCACAGAATCAGGGGTCCAGAGGTTCCTTCTCAGGTAACTCCTACCACCGCTCCTGAATGGAGGCCCAATTCCCTTCCTCTGGAGGCAGTCGGGGGACGATTATCCCTTCACCAATCTGCCTGTCTACAAATGACATTGGACAAATGGGTGTAGGGGATCATTTCCAGAAGATACATCATTCCCCTTTCAATAAAACCAAAAGCACAAAAAAGGCTCCCAGATGTTCTACCCAGTCACAGGGAAGTAGCAGTCTTAGAAATCCAAAAACTGCTTGACAAACGAGTCATCTAAGCAGTCCCACCAAACCAGAGAGGTTCCAAAATCTACTCAAGGTTCTTTTTAGTGCCCACAAAAACGGGACTGCAGACGCATTTTGGATCTCAGCCAGTTGAACAAATCAGTTCAACAAACCGAATTCCGAATGGTCTTGGTACAGTCAGTTCTTCCCTTTTTGGAAACAGACAACTGGATGTCCTCACTAGATCTTCAGGATGCGTATTACCACATAAAAATGAATACAAAGATTCCTGCACTTTTGGCTGGGAGCCAGTCACTGTCAGTTCAGTGCACTGCCCTTTGGCCTCCCCACAGCCCCCAGGGTGTTTACCAAATGCATGGCAATGGTAGCAGTGCATCTCAGATTGCTAGGGTTCTGAGCCTTTCCATATCTCAATGACTGGTTCCTTACCGCTACCACTAGGTGTCAACTCATACAGGCAAGAGATTACACCCTTCATCTTTGCACTACCTTAGGAATCACAATACATTACAAAAAAATCCCATTTAGAACCCACACAATGGCTGGAATTCATTGGAGCTATACTAGACACAACAACAGGATTTGCATCACTCCCATTAGAAAGGCTATAGAGGATGAGATTACGTGTAAACCACATCATTCAGAACAAAAGTGTTCCAGCAAGACTTATCCTGCAAACTCTAGGGTCAATAGCAGCCTCTGTTACCCTAGTTCCCATGGCCAGATAAAACAAGTGGGTTCTTCAATGGCTTCTGGCCTCCAATGGTCATTATTAAATCAACCAATGTCTCATCAAATTTTGATCACCAATCATTAGAATCAAGACCTGTCTTGGTGGCTCCAAGCCAACAAAATCTTGTCAGGCCGTCCCTTTGTCCTACCTCAGCCCTAAGCCATAGTCACCACAGATGCTTCCCACATAGGGTGGGGGGGGGCATAATCTGGGAATGACAGTGCAAGGCACTTGGTCCCAGATGGAGGCCAATTTGCATAGCAATGTTCTAGAGAGGAGGGTGATGCTCTTAGCGTTGTGAACATTTGAAGATACCCTCCCCTTTGCAACAGTGACAGTATAAACAGACAACATGTCGGTAGTCTGGTACATAAACAAACAAGGGGGAACCAAGTCTTAACTGCTTTGTTAAGAAGCCCTCAGAGTACAGCAATGAGTGCTTTCTTCCAACTGCTTTCTAACAGCAATGCACATGCCGGGGAGCACCAACGTGTTTGTGGACAAGTTCAGCAGAACTATCCTAATGCCTCACAAGTGGACTCTCAATCCAGTAGTGGTGGAAAAGATATTCCACCACTAGGGTCAACCTTGCTGCATTCTGTTTGCATCTCCTCTGAACAACAAGTGCAGCAGTTACTTTGCCCTAATCCCCCCCCCCCTCTGGGGGAGTCACCGAGAGACACTCTTCTCCATGATTGCCCCCCCCCCCGTCTTTTGTATGTCTTTCCTCGACTCCTGTAGTATGTCAGTTTCTAAAGAAAGCCTAGACATCAAACAACAAATTAATCCTCATTGCTAAATTCTGGCCTTGACAGGTCTGGTTTCCCTTCCTTCGGACTCACCTACTTCAGAAACCTTGGATTCTGAACCCAGCTCCAGACCTGTTATCTCACCCAGAAGGAGTGGTTCATCTGAATCTCCAACATCTCAAACTCACTGCGTGGCTTCTCCAGTTCCCGTGATTGCCAGACATTCCTCCCTTACTTCCACGGTCTGACAAATCATTCTGGCCCACCACAAGCCTGCAACTGGAAAACTGTACTATAAGAAATGGATAAAATTTGCTAGATGGTCGCTTGACAGTAATACTGACCCCTACGCAGCACCTCTGGATAAAGTTTTAGAATTTCTAGCCTTTCTTTATCAGTCTGGCTCCTCAGCTTCCAGCATTCGAGTACATCTTGCTGCGATATCTAATTTCCATGTTGGTTTTGATGGTTCTTCAATTATGTCTCATACATTTTGTAAGGCCTTTTTTAAAGGAACCTTAATGATAAGGCCTCTGTTTAAATAGCCCATTGCTCCATGGAATTTACCCTTGGTCCAACAGTCTCTCATTTCATCCCTCTTTGAACCTTTGGCAGCTTGTAATTTAAAGTTTTTGACCTGGAAAACTTTTAACCTTTGGCAGCTTGTAATTTAAAGTTTTTGACCTGGAAAACTTTGTTTTTGACAGCTATCACTTCAGCCAGAAGAATATCGGAAATTCAAGTCTTGTCCTGCAGGCCTCCCTATTTAATAGTTCATAAGGACAGGGTCTCCCTCACAACGTATCCATCTTTTTTGCCAAAGGTTGTTTCAGAATCAAATATCAATTAAATCTTACATCTACCAGTCTTTTCCCTAATTTCTTTAATAAGGGAGAGTACTGCCAGCACTTATTAGACGTTCACAGGCAATTAAGTTTTTACCTTCACAGAACAAAGGACATAAGAAAAAACGACCATCTGTTTGTTGCCTTTTCCTCACTTTCCTTAGTTAACACAGTTTCTAAGGTTACCTTAGCTAAATGGCTTAGGGATTGCATCAACTTTATTTATCACTTAAAGGGACTTCACCCACCATGTCCTGTGAAAGCTCATTCAACTAGAGCTGTAGCAGCTTCTGCAGTTTTTCATGCCAGAGCTTCTTTAGATGACATTTGTGCAGCAGCTACATGGGCATCTCCTCACACCTTTATTACTCATTACAAACTGGACCAGGTCTCCTGGGGATGTGCAGCATTCAGTTCGATGGTGCTCAGTAATATTCTTTTGTGCGATCTCCCAAGATTTAGGTAGCTAGGAACTCTGTCCCACAGTCAAGGATTGAGTGAAGATTGACAACATCAGATAAAGTTCTGTCTTACCATAACGTTCCATCTGTGGTGTCAATTTTCACTAATCCTTGACATCCCCCCTCCCTTTCCCCCTGCCTAAGACTCTTAGTGGACCGAATATTCCCAAAGACTGGCTTTATAATAGGGGCACACATATGGTCTCTTATTTATTACTTCTTGTCTGTTTGTCACTGTTAAAGGCAAACAAATCTAAGATAATTTAGTGAGGAGTATTATGGGTAGAGCCTAACTCAAGCGTTTTGAGAGGCGTGAGCTGGAAAAATGGCCAAGTCAGTTCCGAGGCTCAGAGCCAAGCCCACAGTCAAGGATTAGTGAAGATCGTCAACACAGATGGAACGTTATGGTAAGACATAACTTCTTTTTACTGACTATTTTCATTTTCTCATCTGTTGAATTTTGACGTATAGTTACTGTGGAAATATACTTACATGATGAGTGATAAACCTGCAAGATTTAAGAAATGTTCCAAATGTGGACATAAGCTGCCTATCTCGGATGCACCCTCCCTTTGTGTATACTGCCTGGGTCCATTACACTTACAGGAAGATTGCTCGATTTGTCACAGATTCAATCCATGAGCTTTAACTGAATGTAAAAATAAATTAATATTAAAAGGTCTCCTTCCTTCCTCTTTTGGAGAAGCCATATCCCATTCTCTAAAGTCGAAGCCTTCCACCTCATCAAGATCTTCCTCTGACTCTTCACGGAAATGGAGTGTTAAACATCCGGTCTCAATCCAGGATCAAAAAAAGATGAAACTTTCAGATCCTATAATTTCTAAAACAAGTACTATGGTTCCAGCTCAATCAAAGTTGGATCAGACACAACCTTTGGAGACTCTTTATTGTCCTCGTACTAGAGATTCTCTGTCGGTTGACCCAATACCAGACAAGCTTCCATCTCCTTTTTGCAGAGACCAACATCCCCCTCCATTTATTCTGCTTGTTCTTCTAGAAGTCACACAGAAGAAGATGTGGAGAGAGTAGTGAGGAAGATTCTCTCGGCTCAGTGGCAGATTGTTTTTCCCTCAATGCCTACCATTCTGGGTCAGATAGTCTGACCTTCCACCACACCACCCCTGCAAGTTCCTCCTCTGATACCATCTGCTGTCTTAGAGTTTCAGTATCCCAGTCATCTGGATTTGTCAGTCTCGATTCTGAGGATCTGAGCATTTTCGGATCTGACATCTTCTCTGAGACCTCGTATCTTTTCGGAGCAGGAGATCTCTCTGAACTGAAGCCTGCTTGCTGAGTCTGGGGTGCAGCATTCAACTCAGAAGTTTTTATTTCTGTTCCTCGGTGCATCAGCACTAGACAGTTTAGATTTGGCTTCCTCCTCAGGGGTGGTGACGACTTATTAGAGAGAGGGGAAGATTTGGAGACCCCAGTTTCTCGGATCAGAGCCTCTATCTGGCTTCTTTGAGTTCTGCCTTTGAGGATGCAAAGAGAGTGTTCACTGCCCTGGCAGCCCTGATGGAGCCTTCCCCCTCAGAGCCTACCTATTCCACCATGATGCCCCAGAGTCTGGAGCCTCAACTACTCTCTACACTGGGACATCCTGTACCAAAACCTCAGGTTTCCTCTCAAGGAATTTTGATTTCCTCTTCCAAGACTTCCCCTGAACATCCCACTGAGGAAGTAACCAGGAAAGGGACATGCAAGAGGAAGCATGTAGACTCTCCACAGGAGTCAGTCACCGAAGATTTCGACAAAGGCGACCATGGACCTCTTGGCTCACCCACTGGGCATGGTACACTCAGATATACCAAACCTCAAGCTGACTGCTTGGTTTCTCCAGTTCCCTTAGTAGCCAGACAAACTATGCTCTCATCACCTTTCAAACATATAATCTTGTCTACCCATAAAACCTCGACAAGGAAAACATATTCTAGTAAATGGAAAAGGTTTGCCATATGGGCTCAGCAGCATAAACTTGACCCCCTTTAAAGCCTCTATTTATCACATTTTTAGATGTCCTTGCTCACCTTTTTCAAAACAGTGCCAGTACCTCAACCATTAAGGTATAGTTAAGCAGCAATTTCAAATTACCATACAGGATTTAATGGCGCACTCATAGCTTCTCACAAGTTGAACAAGGTCTTCTTAAAAGGGACACTCCTTCTAAAGCCACCTTTTAAAGACCCTACACCTCCATGGGACCTAAATTTAATGTTGCAGTCTCTCACACAACCTCTCTTTGAACCAACAGCTACATGTGACCTTACATTTCTCTCATGGAAGACCATTTTCTTGATTGCTATCACTTCCACAAGAAGGATTTCTGAGATCCAAGCACTATCTTCTAAACCTCCTTACTTAGTTTTTCACAAAGATAGAGGGACCTTACATACCAATCAGTCCTTTCTTTGAAAGGTGGTGTCAGAATCCAACATAAATAGTTCTATCAATTTGCCAGTATTTTTTCCTAAATTTACCAACAAATGACAATGTATCTTACATTAACTGGATGTTCATAGACAGTTGCAATTCTATCTGCATAGAACAGAAAAAAATCAGGAAAGCCGACCGTTTGTTTCCTTCTCTGGACCAAACATGGGAAAATCGGTTTCTAAAATTAGTCTATCAAAGTGGTCAACAAATTGCATCTCCTTTGTCTATAATAAATTAGGCATTTCTCCTATGCTTCCATTAAGAGCACACTCACTAGATCTGTGGCTGTTTCCACAGTTTTTCAATCTAGGATGTCCATGGATTACATTTGTGCAGCAGTAACTTGGGCTACTCCTCATACCTTTATCAGTCATTACAAATTGGATCTGGTCTGCACAGGTAGGGCATCATTTAGTTCTATGGTGCTCAGGAATACCCTTCCTTAAGTCCACCATGGATTCAAGTAGCTAGGGATGCTATCCCATTTGTGAGGATAGAATAAAGACTGACAACATCAGATAAAGGAGTTATCTACTCACCATAACATTCCATCTGTGTTGTTGATCTTCATTCTTTCCCCACATCCTCTTCCACCTACCCCAGTCCATGACTTCTGGAGGAATGAGCAGTTACATGGTCGCTAAATAGGTACATTTACATGTTTATATGACTTTGGATATGGCTTCCCATATTTGCTTGAAGTTCCAGGGATCTGGTGGCTGCAAGCTGTAGCATCAGCCGAGTCAGATCCGACAGATCAGATCTGAACCCATTCCTGAGGACAGAATAAAGACTGACAACACAGATAGAACGTTATGGTGAGTACATAACTTCTTTTTCCTAGACACCACCCAGCTATGTCTTCTCTCTCCCATTTCTGTTTCACTTCCTAGATCATCACCATTTTTCTCTTTTACCTAATTTTTTCATACCACCTTCTTTAACAGTAAACTACCACTACAACTACCTTATTCATTTGAAAAAGTTCAACCTTGTGAATTAAGTATAAACTACTAAACTGTTTATGCATGTTTTATTCTGACATCTATGTAATATGCATTTTGTTTTACTTTAACTTTTATGTAATATAATGGCATGCTTCTTGTAAACTTGTGTGGAACTTTTCTCTCCAGGCCTCCGCTGTAAAAGGGATCATACCCAGATGGAATTTCCTGGTCAACAAAAATACATACATACATGCATACATAAATAAATACATTTCTTTTTGACTGCTGCGTCGTATGTGCTCTCCCCAGCTGCCTGCTCAAATAAAAAGTCATTGACTGCATCTAATCCAATGCCCCCTCATAAACGGGGAAAGTGGTTGGATCTTCAGAGGAAAATGAAGTCTTTTTCTAGTAATCTAGCCTTTAGAATGTTAAATTATCAAGGCTGTATGTGGAAATTTATTTTACACTGCGTGTGTGTAGTTTCTGTGGTTTTGCTGCATTCATACACACATAGCAAAAGTCTTATATGAATGAAATTGTTTCTAACTTTGACTTAAGTTTCAAAACTTAGCATGTGCTTAGAATGTGCAGCTACAGTCTAGAGAAATGCTGCTTCTTCTGTTGTTTAAAGATGATATGCTTGCTTATATAATCAGATCCAGGTGCTTGGAGTCCTTAGACTAAGGTTGCAGCCCTACTTTCCCACCTAGGCTTCAAACTAAACTTTCAAAAATCCTTCCTACATACCATCTCAACAAAGTGTTTTCCTGGAGACAGACACAATAAAGTTGATGGCCTTCCTACCAGAAGACAAAGTTCTGACTTATTGGGGCATATTCTTGGATTTCTATTTTCAAGATGAGGCTTTGGCAAGAGAGTTCTTCAAAATTGTAGGCCTCATGGCATCATTGATCCTTATGATACCACTAGCCCGACTACAGAAGAAAAATTCAATGATACTTGACGTGTTAGAAAAGATATATGTCAAAGAAATTTTAGCAGTGATTCAGGTTTTACAATTCTTCACCACTTATGGTCTCCATGTCCCCTTGTGGTCACAGACAAAACCACAGCCATATTGTACCTGAACAAACAAGGGGTACAAGGTCATACCCTCTTTGCCGGTTGGTGATGATGGCCTAGGAGTTAGATTTATTGAATTCTCTGACACTTCAGGCCTCATATATCCTGTCAGAGCAAAACATAGTGGCAGACAGACTAGCACATCCCAGATGGACCCTCAGAGTGGAAACTCAGGATAGAGATCTTCCAGGATTTTATTTATTTATTTAACATTTCTTAACTGAGAAAGTCTGACTTGGAATGAGTCAATTTTCAGTGCAGGCCAGGGAAGAAATGCTCCAGATGCATGTCTTTGTAATTTGGGAGGAACTGGAGCACCCGAAGGAAACCCACACAAATGCAGGGAGGACATGCAGACAGAAGGCACCCCAGCCAAGAATCTAACTGGAGAACCTCTTGCTGTGAGGCAACAACGCAAACCACTGCACCACTCACCATCCAGGATTTGGTCCAGATGTGGGAGACATCTAAAATAGATTAGGTTTGTCTCTGTTCAAAACAGGCAGAAAAATTCTGTTTGTGGTATCCTTTCAGACATGCTTGGAGGACAAACCCATTCTCGTTTCCTTAGATAGGAATGTTCCTTTATAAATTTCTACCCTTTCCACTAATATCCAAGATACAGCTGAAGATTCAGAAAGAATTACCAAGGATCATTGTGGTGATCCCCCTTTTTGGCTTAGGCAGACTTGGTTCTCCTTTTTAATGGAATTGGCCATAGAAACTTACCACAAGCTTCCTCACACTGTGAATCTGCCCACACAGTGTCAGGAGAGACTAATGCACCTCAGCTTAGAGCATTCGCAACTGACAGCCTGGATGATTCTGTCTTGATACTTTTTAGGCACTTGTTCCATGAGGATGTGCAGTGGGAACTGAAAAAGGCAAGAAAACCTGCAACTAGAAAATCTTATGTTTACAAGTGGAACAGGTTTTCTAGGTGGTTCCTATCCGAGAACAGAGGGCCCAGTATGATGTCTACCCCTCTTGTTTTGAAATATATGTGTGATCTACTCAACAATGTCTTATCGTATGCACCTTGATAGATGCATAAGATAAGCCATCATTGTGTGAGCTACTCAACAATGGCTTATCTTATGCATCTATCAAGGTGCATCTTGTGGCCATCTCAGAGCTTGTCTGCACATGGATCCTCCTCTTTCATCTCCTTTTGTAGTGAAACTGTGTTGTACTTGAGACCCCCTGAAAAGCAAATTCTTGCTCATTGGGATCTCACTTTTCTTATTGAAAAATTGACCTTATCTCCTTTTGAACCTGTGTTTCAGGCTGATTTAAAGTTCATCACTTAGAAAATTGTTTTGATTATTGCTCTGATATCTGAAAGGTAAGTTTCTGAGCTACAAGCTGTCATGGTGGGCCAACCTTGTCTGATTTTCCATAAGGACAGGGTTGTTTTACGCACTAACCCATCTTTCATGCCAAAAGTGGTTTCTGAATTTACCCTCAATCAAGCCATCAGTCTCTCAGTTTTCTTCCCAGAATCTAAAAACAATGGAGAGATGATTCCTCATACCTTGGATGCATCCAGGTAGCTTAGTTACTACTTTAACATAACTAAGCCCATCAGAAAAGCTGAACAGTCATTTTTTCCTGTTCTGGGGCAACTTGTCTCTAAGCAAACAATTGCTTATTGGTTGTCCTACTCTACTGGATTTTGTTACTCCCACCATGGTAAATCTATTCCAGGCAATGTTAGGGGACATTCCACTAGAGCCTTATTCTCTTCAGTGGCATCTCAGAAAATAATGAGTCTAGAAGCAGTTTAGAGGCAGCAACTTGGTCTTCTAGTCATACCTTTACAAAGCACTACAAACTTGATTCCTTCTCAAGTTCCAGAGCAGTCTTTGTGAGGACCATTCTATAGGGTTACCTGGATCCTTAGTCTTCCTCCTCCCAGGTAGGGTAAGCTTTGGGAATCTACTCATATGTCACTGAGGCAGGATGAATGATGATCATAGTACAGTTGCATAAGTCTTACTTACCTGTAACAGAAGATGTTTGAATTTCACATTGCCTCAGTGGCAGCACCCACCAGCCATCCTCTTTATTTTATAAATAATTTAATTGTATCCAATGTTATAATGTTGTTGGTTGACTTTGGTTATTTGTGTTGGAATTTTTTTTCTGCAAATTGATTGGTTGCAGGCAGTTCTTGTTTCTGGTCCTTCTTTGTTTTTCCTAATTAACACTAAAAGCCTGAACAACTGACTTCTTTCTTGACTTCACAGAAAGGCTGAGGAGGGAATTCTGAGCTCTGGAAAGTTGCTAATATGAGTTTGTGCAGGCACAGAGCCCATATGCCACTTAGGCAGTGTTGAATTTGAACATCTGCTGTTACAGTTAAGTAGGACTTATGCAACTGTACTTATAGAGTTGACCAATCATTCTTTAAAGTGCTCCTATGATCATGATCATGTTGATGCAGTTTCCAGAAAAGCAATTTCAGCTTCTGTTATAAGGCTTGCATGATTACATATACAGAAGTTAGTAACTAGAAATAAAGTCCACGAACTGCGAACTTAGTATTGATTGTGATTTTAATTATAAAATGAACTGATATCGACACAAGTAAAAAATCCAATAAAATCAAGCGCTTTCACCCAGGCTCTCCCAGGCTTTATCAAGACATATTATTAGACATTTGAATGGGCCTTTTATACAAAACTTTGCCAAATGGTAATATAGTCAATCATTCAATCAATTAATTAAAAACATTATTAACTCTTTCATTGCAAGTTTTACCCTTTTTAAATAAATATTACACACATTTACAAAAAACATTTGATAAAAAGCATAATTTGTAAAACGGGGGCTGTATCAGCCATGTTAATATGCTTGTTTTTATAACAAGTTAATACCAACCTAAAATGTTCAATAGAACATAAAATAAAACATAAAATAAATACTTGTACATATTGTAATTTCTAATTCCTATTTTTATTATTTTGATTACAGCAACCCAGCAGATTTTACTATAGTTAAAAAAAAAATTGTAATTATTCGTCCTACACAACCACTATTATTATGTAAAACCTAAGAACTAAAAAACTTTAAAGTTTTGTAAGACTTTAAATGGGCTAGAATTTGTAAAGTGTATAACTGTTATAACTATTATAACTTTGCCCTTCTAAGCTTAAGTATACTACTTAAACTTATGGCATCATTGAGGCCAGGGGGTCTTCCGGCATCTATGGTGGGAGGTTGGTGTGATGGTTAAGGTGCTTGCCTTAGAAACACAAGGTGCAAGGTTTGACTCTCACACGGGGTAATTGGCTAGGCTTAAAATGGCCCATGAGGACAGTTAGCCTAGTAATAATCTATGATTCTATGATTCTATGAATTTTAACTGCCAAACACTGTATGCTAGCCCCTTGTTGTAATCATGCAAGTCACGTTCGAGTTTTCTAATTTTTCTATTCATAATTCTCACACAATGATTGTCCACCTCTTTAAATGTGTTTTCATAATCTTTTTTGATACCATTGAAACATAAATCATTGACAATATAATTATTAAGAGCATTTGCTTCTTCTAACAATGTGGAAGCTTTGCCCTCGTAATCTTTAACCATTAACTCAAGCATGTCTATACCTGTTTTATTGAACAACGCTGAGAGTTCCTTGAATAATTCGGAACCTGAAACAGCGTTGTTCGGAAATTTGTTTATGCGCAACCCTTTAGGGACTCTTTTGACACGTATGCATTCAGACAGATATGTTGGCAAAACCGAAAGAACACTGGCAAAAAGAATTTACGAGCATTTCTATGAAGTCAGTAAACAAAAGGAATCAAATGCATTTTTTAAGCACTCCTTAGTTTGTAAACATATGGACCTTAGGTTTATAGTACTGGAGCAGGTTAAGTGTAACCCAAGAGGAGGGGATTGGGAAACATCCCTTGAATATAAAGAACTACTTTGGCAGTTAAAATTAGATGCCGGAAGACCCCCTGGCCTCAATGATGCCATAAGTTTAAGTAGTATACTTAAGCTTAGAAGGGCAAAGTTATAATAGTTATAACAGTTATACACTTTACAAATTCCAGCCCATTTAAAGTCTTACAAAACTTTAAAGTTTTTTAGTTCTTAGGCTTTACATAATAATAGTGGTTGTGTAGGACGAATAATTACATTTTTTTTTTAAAACTATAGTAAAATCTGCTGGGTTGCTGTAATCAAAATAATAAAAATAGGAATTAGAAATTACAATATGTACAAGTATTTATTTTATGTTTTATTTTATGTTCTATTGAACATTTTAGGTTGGTATTAACTTGTTATAAAAACAAGCATATTAACATGGCTGATACAGCCCCCGTTTTACAAATTATGCTTTTTATCAAATGTTTTTTGTAAATGTGTGTAATATTTATTTAAAAAGGGTAAAACTTGCAATGAAAGAGTTAATAATGTTTTTAATTAATTGATTGAATTATTGACTATATTACCATTTGGCAAAGTTTTGTATAAAAGGCCCATTCAAATGTCTAATAATTTGTCTTGATAAAGCCTGGGAGAGCCTGGGTGAAAGCGCTTGATTTTATTGGATTTTTTTACTTGTGTCGATATCAGTTCATTTTATAATTAAAATCACAATCAATACTAAGTTCGCAGTTCGTGGACTTTATTTCTAGTTACCAGCTTGGTGTTCTACATTAGTTTTTTGGCATATACAGAAGTTACCTAAAGATGTTAGAGCTGAAATTTTTAACTCTGCTTTGGGTGAAAGCTTATTTGGTACATCTGTTGCTCAGATTCCCAAACAATATGATGAAAAACAGAAACTGATTCAGGAGATTGCTGAGATTTTTCAACCCTCCATTTCCAAGTTTGCAAATACTTTTTCTTCAAGCACAGGACCTTTTTTGCAAAAAGCAAAACAAGCAGTCTCAACAAGAAACAGTGGCAGAAATGTCCAAAAAAGGAGGAGGGAACCTCCCTGAACAAAAGACAGTTCAATAAATTGTAATGACTGTTGAAGTATCCCCCCCCCCCACACACACATACACACACACACACACACACACACACACACACACACACACACACACACAGACACTAGCAGTGCTTTACATCTGTCGCAGAATCTGATTATTTTCCTCTTTATCAACAGATTATCCTAGACAAATGGGTGTTGAGAGGGTTCCCATTCAGAAGCCTGAAACATCATAAGCCTGAAAATCAAAATCCTGAAACCAAAAGCCTGAAAATTCAGAATCCTGAAAACTCAAAATCCTGAAAGCCCAAAATCCTGAAAGACCAAAATCCTGAAACTCAAAATCCTGAAAACACAAAATAGACATACTGATGTCATTGTGGCTTTGCTATTGTTAGCCCTGTGGTGTTAGGTCATGCGTTGGGGTCAGGTAAGTGTGCGTTGGTTTTATGTTAGGGTTAGGGCGGTTTAAGTGAGTTAGGGTTAGGGCAGGTTAGGCATGTATGCAATAGTGACAAATATTGGGGTTAGGGGCGGTTTAAGTGAGTTAGGGTTAGGCTGGGTCAGGTGAGTGTGCGATAGTGACGGACCTTAGGGTTAGGGTTAGGGTCAGGGTCAGTTGGTAGATATTAGTGTCTTTATAGTGACATATTAGCATTATTTGTGTTTTCAGGATTTTGAGTTTCAGGATTTTGGGCTTTCAGGATTTTGAGTTTTCAGGATTCTGAATTTTCAGGCTTTTGGTTTCAGGATTTTGATTTTCAGGCTTATGATGTTTCAGGCTTCTGAATGGGAACCGTTGAGAGTGATACTGTGGAGTATCAGACCAAATCAGACTTCACTGTTCCCTCTAGTCATTCTACAAACATTTTCTATGGGTTTGATAGAGCCATTTCTTTTTAACCAGATAGGAAAAAGGTTTTATTCAAGAAATGGTCTGGTGCCAAAGAGGGAACCATCTTGGAGACCAGCTCTGTATCTCTGTTTCTCAACCAAGCTGTGAAAGTTCCAGAGTTCAGAATGGTGTCCCTTCATACCATGTTTCCTCTTATTTCTCCTCCCGTTTTTTCAGTAATACTAGATTTGAAAGATATTTATCATCACATTCCTTTTGCCAAATATTTTAGATGTTTTCTAAGATTTTCTGAGAATAGATTAACTTTCAGTTCTCTGGATTACCCTTTGTACTAGCTACTGCTTCAAGAGTGTTTACAAAAGTGTCTAGCTCCTGTGATAGCCCATTGCATATTGTAGAGAATTCACATTTTCCATTTTAGATGATTGATGATCTTGCATAGTCTTTTGCAAAGTGTCAGAAGTCTCTTACTTGGGTAAGTCATCTCCTTTTCAACCTAGGCTTTCAAGTGAATAATCAATTCCTTTCTAAATGCTAAGCATTTGATCTTTGCTGCAGTAGGTTTAGCTATAACATCTGACCAGCTTACAGAACTTAAGGGCAACTTACACAGCAGAACTGAAGAAAATAAATAGTTTGGGTACCAAACTTTTTAGAGCTTTCCTGATGCTGAAGAAAACTCCTCTTGTGGGCTTTTGTGGATCAATAGTCACTTAGAGTTCTTCCATTGCTGGGCAAATTAGTTCCCTTCAAGGCCAAAAAACTTTCACATTATAATTTTTTGAAGGAAACTTAACATTTTCAGTAAAATAACTTATTTTAAGCTAGGAAAGTGTGTGTCATTGGACTGTCATATGACTTTTAGTTATTTTTAAAAGTGAAATGTTGCTTTTGTGTAAAAAATTTGTGAAAACTGTAAGTTGTCTTTGATTTTCTGTTGAAAACATTTGATGTAATGGGATCCTATCTCGCCTACGGCTCCGACTCGGCCACTATATAATAGAACGAAGTCTCTAATTGGCTGGGCTACCCCTTATCCCAGAATGCACCACGCCTGCTTCCCCAGATCTTGTTTGCCGCTTTTCAAGCTAGACGTGGTCTCGACTTGGCTGGAGCTAAGTGATTTATTGTTACTTTTTGGTCTTTTGACCTAGGGGTTTCTTCACTAATTCAACAAACAGCTGTTTTAACAGCTTTACGTGTGTGTGTTAACCTTTTTCAGTGTGATTGAAATTTTACTTATTTACCGGGCAAGGCCTGTTTAAGTTAGAGGGCCTTTGCCCTTATTTGTGAGTTAATGTGATGATTTGTTTTTACTTTTCTGTAGTATCCGTCCTACTGTATGTCCTGCTTTATCAGATAAGCCGTTTTTAGTTAGAGGGCGTCTGTCCATTTGCTGTTCTGTAACTCGGGTCAATCCCGTTGTTGAGTCAAGGGCTCGAGCCCTAGTTTAAGGTTGTTGTTTTTTTTGTGTGGTAAAAAGATAGCGGTGTGATACGATGTCTAAGGAGCAAAAGTCTGGTTTTAAAAAGTGCACCAAGTGCAACTACAAAATGTCTATTACTGATAGCCATGCTGTTTGTGTATATTGTTTGGGACAGAAACATCTGCAGGAAACATGTAGTGTTTGTCATGCTTTTTCCTCTAGGGTCCTTCAAGAATGTAAAAATAAATTGATCCTTAAGGGCCTTATTAAGCTCTCCTTTGAGGAAGCTTTGGCTTCTCCCTCCTCTCCAGCTTCTAAAAAGAAAAGGTCGTCGGCTCCGACCAGTCTGTCGGAACCGACTTCCAAGAAGCATAGGTCGACCTCTTCTTCCTCGGCTCCAATGGCTTTGGAGCCTCGGGTGGAAGGGTCTGCCTCGATACCTCTTTCCTCGGCTCCATTGGTGTCAGAGCCACAGGTTGGAGGATCGAGAGGCGAATCATCTGCTTCGGCTCCTTTGGTTTCGGAGCCGTTGGAAGTGTGCAACT